>NW_018408252.1:1931134-1958925 GCF_002113885.1 Mizuhopecten yessoensis | reverse complement strand
CCCCCTCCGTCCTTGTCCCCAACAGTGTTAATGGCCTAACATCTAACATATTATACCCCTTTGGACTCTTAAGTCCCCGGGCCCCTTTAAGTCCCCTTGCACTTAAAACTCTCCATGTTTCCTCCGTATTTTATATTACACGCCACGACCTCTGCTCCATTCCCTTACCCAATATCCCAAAACCCCCTTACTCTGTGCCATCTAACTGGTTTATTTTCGTAATTCAAGTCTTGTCTCTACGTCTTATCTCCTTATAACACACCATGACTCCACTCTTTCTATTCAACATCATAATTTCTTCCTTCTTTCTTCTTTCTTTCTCACGGTTGATCCCTTAAATCCTCGTCCCCAATTGCGAGTCCCTTTTACTTCAACTTCTCGAGATTTTCCTCTCGAGCACCCATTTCATTTACAATACACAAAGTCTGCTTTCTCTGATCCTTTCCCCCCAATACAACCCTCTCCTAGGCCTGCGCCCTTATACACGTAAGATACGATGCCGTTCCGCTTCCCAAGTACTTGTAAGAACGGTATGGGCAGTATCGAGCTACAATGTGCCGGCAAATTACACAATTAATATCGCTGTTGATTCATCATCGCATTTGCCTGCTGGCGTTGAAACCCAAGTCTACTTCTATTAATCAGCGACGTCTGACGTACACCTGTCCAATTAGTGAATGTTTACCTACTTAGGAACGGCGATGACGTCACGGAGAATATACATGCCTGTAATGTGTGGTAAGGCACCATTTGAAATTCAAAGGCGACACTTGAAATCGACATCGTGCATTTTAATTCGTCCGTTTTCCATTTATATGTAGACATAGACTATCTGGTGTTTAGTGCCTGGGCGCACATTGTGACAAGCAGTGCTTGTTCGGAATTTAATATAGTCGCAACCTCTTCCGGAAAAAATGCTTCTGGGTTTTTAGTTTAACGTATAAGTATACATTTATCACTCTTTGTGAAATCTTTTCTCGTGTATTGGATTTCACAAACAGTGTTTTGGTACTGATATTTTCATTGAAAACTGTACTGCTAAAATGTTTCTTGGCAACGGTCTGTGTGTTTAGGAAGCTTGTACGGATGTATGTCGATTCCTAAATTTGTCGACAAACGTTCTAGTGACATAGCTACAGATGTAGCTACATTATACGGTGACACGGCATTCTCATTGTAATTTTTAAAGCTTGTTTGAATGCGGGTTTATTCATATAATGCAGAATTTAAGTTTAAACTACTTAAAACTGTATTGCAGGTATGTAATAAATGTTCAAACATGTCTGAGAGATGTAATGGGATTTTCGTAAATTTCACAAGATGTATAGTTTTCAATAGAATTGAGGTAGCACTGTAAAGTCGGCATCAGTTCCGCGCTATCACAAGGAGACGAACACGAACATATCGCAGCCTCCCAAAATACACACACATACACTACACGCATGCATCTTGCACACAGGGGAGGCCGTCCTTAAATGACCTTAGCTGTTAATAGGACGTTAAACAAAATCAAACAAACAAACAAACATAGAATTGATCACGGTGAAGATGATAACAGTCTTTCTTAAATACAAACTCCTTTGTTCCTAAGGTTTGTTTGTAAGATAAACCGGTGCATGCTCCTCCTAAATAAGGACATTTTGATTTTGAAAAAAAAATCCTCGATTTGATAGGAGGTGTTTTTTGTTTGATGGTTTTATTGAAATATAGCGTTCTAAAACAAATCAAAGTTTACCACGTGTCGTTTCCCCAATGCTTGGCTTGTTTATTCACTTACATGTATATTGTCGAGGGAGGGTGAGGGAGGGGCCAAGGGGAGGGGTGAAGGGGTTATTTATCATCTCCGGTATAAATCCGGAGATTGAATGGAAGTATTTCGACACATCGGATACATGTAACTAACCAGGTTTTACGTAAAAAAAAAATCTGGGGAGAAGGGATGGTCCTTAGGTTTATTTGTTTATTTCCGGCATTTATCCGGAAATTTAATATGTAAGTAGTGAAACACATCGGATAACCACTCTGGTTTTACGCGCTACGAGTCGGAGATGGAAGAGGACCATGTTCAGCCACATAGCCATTTATTACACCATGTGACGGGTACATGTGTTAGTTCCTGTCTTGTCGGCAGATGGCGCTGCCAAGTTTAATGAGTATGTCTAACGTGATTACCAGGTTTCTTGTTGACGGATGTTTTAATTGTTTTCTTCATTACGAGTAAACAGATTACCAAAACAAAGTCAAACTTTGTACTTTTATTGAAGGTCATCCGCAGTGATTTTTCCGTTTAAGGATTTACGAAAAAAAAATTTGCGTAAATATTAATGAACACACAAATGTTAATTGAACTGTCGCACTCTCCAAACTAATACACTCACAAAGAGAAGGCACGTTAAATGATGATACGATGAACAAAGGTAATTTCTATGGATATATACCACAAACATCTTCATAACTTATTGTGAACAAAAAACGTATACTCTGACCCCTTTGATACTTTTTTTTTTAATTTCTGTTCACACAAGTATGGTTTTCTAATTTTATTACCGAGTGTGTATGTGTGTCGTCAATGAAGCTATATTGACGGAACAGCACTACAGCAATCTTAGTCACTTGAGCGATTGAATCAAACCTACTCACAGTGGTAATGTATTTGAAGCGGACTGCCAAGCGTCACATTATATATATATATATAAATAAAACAAAACACGAAGACTAGTATAATCGGCTAGCTCTTTCGCCCATCATGCACGTGCAGACGACCACCAGTTGCTCTGGTCCGACAAAAGAAATCCGTAGGTTGCACCGTGGCTTCTCGTTTCTTTACACATGCGCAATACATTTTACACCTGTACTAAAGTGAGTTCAATTGGACTCTTGTGTCAGACCATCCTTGATATCCCCCCGGGGTTACGCTCACTTTCGCTCAATACACCCTTGGAATATGTCATAGTAAAATTGAAGACACGCGGCTAGCGATTTGATTGGTGTCAGGTTAAAAAAAACCTGACCAATAACTAGGCTGATACTTGTCATTTGAAGTTTACAGAGGAGCGACGTCCGACTTCAAAGTCAATTAGTTTTACCGTTACGCGACCGCGAGATTCTCGTGATGTACATCGAAGAATCAAACTAGTCTCCTCGTCTTGTCCACAAGGTGCTGCACGCTGAGCCTTGGATGTTGCTATGACATATTCTAGGCATGTAGAGAGTAAAAGTGAGCGTAACCCCTGGAGTATCGAGGTTGGTGTTAGACCATAGTCATTATAGTTTATGATCGAAACCTTATGGACCAACTTGACCCATTTTCTGCAGTCCGCTAGAATTCAATTATTTTGGTCACATTAATATTTACAAAAATAACGATCAAAATAGAAATAAAACGAAAGTTATAACGCTATGTTTCTGTATTAAGATTGACATATTTCTTGTTCTCAAACGGACAAAAATTTAAACAAGTGTGTAATCCAAAATGGCTGTCTCTTTTACATAATCCGTCCCAATTAAGCAAATGATTTGTCTTTCCCGGTAGGAGATATTTTAATGAAGTCTTTGATCGCTTGAGACTGGATATTTGTTCATGTATATATTTGCGTATTTCATATTTACAGTAGCCTACATCGTTAGCCCGATTCCAATATCGCTATTTACTCAGAAAACACAACGGTATTTGTTAATTCACACGAAGTATTATGATGATAACTAAAATTCGACTTCATCAGTTTCTGTTGTTCCGTAAGTGCTCGGAGGTACAGTATCGGATATAAAAATACAGTATTAAGCTAAGGGGCGCACCGTGGCTATACAAAGAACAACTTCAAAGTGAGGTTTTATTTCATTTTATTATATTTTTTATTGTTTCTCCATCGTTTACTTTTCCCTTGCATCCTTCCGTCCATGCAACATCTTGGTTTCACTTCACGTTAAAATAGTAGCACACTAATACCAGAGGTGAAAGTGTCATCAGTTTGTACATGTATATGTGAATACAACACCAATATACTAGATCACTATGACCTGTGTGTAGTTTCCACTATTAAACTGGCTTTGGCCAGACCTTGCATTTAGATCCATTTCTTTGGTTTGAGTTTGCGTTTAGCTCTATTTCTTTAGCTTGACTTTGCATTTAGCTCTTTGCGTGTAGCTCTATTTCTTTAGCTTGACTTTGCATTTAGCTCTTTGCGTTTAGCGATATTTCTTGAGCTTGACTTCACTTTTAGCTCTTTGCGTTTAGCTCTATTTATTTAGCTTGACTTTGCATTTAGCTCTTTGCGTTTAGCTATATTTCTTGAGCTTGACTTCACATTTAGCTCTTTGCGTTTAGCTCTATTTCTTTAGCTTGACTTTGCATTTAGCTCTTTGCGTTTAGCTATATTTCTTTAGCTTGACTTAACATTTAGCTCTTTTCGTTTAGCTATATTTCTTTAGCTTGACTTTACATTTCGCTCTTTGTGTTTAGCTATATTTCTTTAGCTTGACTTTGCATTTAGCTCTTTGCGTTTAGCTATATTTCTTTAGTTTGACTTTACATTTAGCCGTTTGCGTTTAGCTCCATTTCCTTGGTAAGACTTTGCTAAAGCTTTATTTCTCTGGTTAAAATTTACGTTAAGCTCCATTTTCATCAAAGCGGGGGGAGGGGTACATGTACATACATATGCATTTATTGATGTTTTCGCTTCAGAATATAAAAACTATAATGTAATAAATATCGCAACGTTCTTTTTGAAAAAAACTTGTTAAATGGAATTTATGGTAAAGATATTTTGATGGAATAGCGTTTCTGAGGAAATCTATATATCAGAACTCAAACGTTAATTCGGGATATATACATAGTGCTCAAAACTTGTGATATCTTGACGATAGTACGAGCACCGGTTTCAAAGTCCAGTTGATCTATGAAAATTGCGTATTAAAGCGTTGACGAAGATTGATGAACTGCATGTACTAGAAGTGTTTTTTACATGTTACAATATTTCATATCCAAAGCCATTCCCATCGATATCCGAACTGATGTTCCCGTTCAGCGCTAAGTGCAAAATACCGATCTGTTTGAATAATTCAAGATAACTTTGATAAACTTAAAATTATCAATTTCAACGCAAAAATTGCGTGCTGTCAGCAAAGATTGAACATAAAATGTCGTGCGTCAGGGTTTATCGCTCCATAAAATACCCAAATGTATTGCAGTTTTGGCGACAAATGTACGTTGTATAGTGACAAACAAACGAACTTGATGATGTCAGACAAAATGTGTTTGTATTGAAAATAAAGGTTTTGTATTTCAATGACCGATTGATGTCACTATATCTAACGTGGGCCGTTGATATTCGGAACACTTCTATCCTCCACATTGACCGTTGTTATTCGGAACAATTCTAGCCTCTGTATCTACGTTGATCGTTGTTATTCGGAACACTTCCATTCACTGTATCAGCATGGACCGTTTTATTCCGAACACTTCACTTGTACGCATGATATTTTTGAAAACAAAATTATGATATCTTGTTTTTTCACTTTGGTTTTTGCGTACAGTAGAACCTTGTTAGTGTGGACGCTTTGGTTTATATATACAGTAAAACCTTGTTAGTCTAAACACTTTGGTTTGTGCATACAGTGGAACCTCGCTAGACTGGAAACTTTGGTTTTTGTGTACAGTGGGACCTCGTTAGTATGGACGCTGTGGTTCGTGTGTTCAGTGGAACCTCGTTAGTATGGTCGCTTTGGTTTGTGTGTACAGTGGAACCTCGTTAGTATGGACGCGGTTTTTTTGTGTATACAGTTGAACCTTGCTAGACTGGAAACTTTGGTTTTTGTGTACAGTGGGACCTCGTTAGTATGGACGCTTTGGTTTGTGTGTACAATAGAACCTTGTTAGTCTAGACACTTTAGTTTATTTACACAGTAAAACCTTGTTAGTCTGGACACTTTGGTTTGTGTGTACCGTGGAACCTCGCTAGACTAGAAATTTGGTTTTTGTGTACAGTGGAACCTCGTTAGTATGGACGCTGTGGTTCGTGTGTACAGTGAAACCTCGTTAGTATGGACGCTTTGGTTTGTGTGTACAATAGAACCTTGTTAGTCTAGACACTTTAGTTTATTTATACAGTAAAACCTTGTTAGTCTGGACACTTTGGTTTGTGTGTACAGTGGAACCTCGTTAGTATGAACGCTTTGGTTTGTGTGTAAAGTGGAACATCGTTAGTATGGACGCTGTGGTTTGTGTGTACAGTAGAACCTTGTTAGTATGGACGTTGTGGTTCGTGTATTCAGTGGAACCTCGTAAGTGAACACTAGTGAAAACCGAAAAATATGACATACAATATAAGATTATGTTCAATCCTTAATGTCCAGAATCTTTTGCATAAAAGGTGCCTCTGTAAAACTACAGTTAATTTGTTGTTCCATTTTGTTTATTTTAGAGATCGATCGGAGGTAATGATTGTGTGAAAAATTGGTTGATTGATTGATATAGGATTACCTTCGTACGGTCTTTGTCGCACGTGCAATATTGTACCGAACGACCTACACAAATCAAATTGATATACACATGTTCTTCAATCCATGTTTACTTATAATACTATTGCTGAATTTTTTTTTATGAATATTCATGTCGGAAAAGGTTAAATGTGTATAAAACGATGCATAACTGATTCACTGGTGATCTTGACATTTCCAGTAGGTAAGTGATAATTCGGGAACCATCGGTACTTTCCGTAAACGTTTACGGAAAATGTCGACTGTTCCCGATAAGATAAGTGATGTTACCACAGGGATCTGAAACATGCTATTTGAATAGGTTTAATTTAGTAATAAAACACATTTGCTCAATTAACTGATGAATTAGTTATTTTAATCAAATTAAAAAACAATTATGTATGAAGCTGTAATATAATAAGTTATGCGATTATTGTACAAGTCATCTACATGTACGGCGCCTTTTAATGATATTTAATTGTGACGTCATCTTGTTTGAGTTTTAGTTAGACGACGCCATGTTGTCTAAGTTCAGGATCCATCATCGCGATTATGATGTTATTCCAAACAACTGTATACATCAAATACTTCATTGTGACGAGTTATTTGCAAAGAGTTCGGTATCTCCGACAAATATTATCATGATGCCAGTTTTATTTCACCGTTTATATTAACTGGCAACAATTCATTTTTGTCTCATCGGTACCATGACGACAAAGAAGTGAAAGCGAGACTAAAGTGTTGCTTTTCCGTCGGGTGCGGCGTTTAGCTCCAACGTTAAGTCTTGTAATAAAGCTGAATTCTTATTACAGTCTATTTTGGAAGCGATGTTGTTGCTATAGAAACTGACCGGTTAATCTCACTCAGTGTTAATACCATAAGGGAAACAACTACAAACACAATTTAATTTCCAATAAGGTATAGACTAGTAAATTGATGGAAACTATTGAAATTAATGAACTAAAATTAACTTAATTGTTTTTTCACTAATTATCTTTCACTGACCTTGTGCATGTTTTTAGATTGTCCCATGTGTCTGTGGGTGTATGCTATAAGACAATAGATACAGTACGTGGATGTGTTATTTTTGTAACAGTTAAGTAAATAAAGCAACTGTCAGACAGGGTTTCGAACCAGATTCTCCAAACTTGAGACTAGTGTTTTAATCAACTCAGCTACCTGGTAGTCGGCGATCGACCAAATCCAGTTCCGCTAAATTATTATTTGCGTAATTGTCCTTATGACAACACAATGAAAACAAATCAATTTAATATTTCCTAATCAAACGACGTCATAACGACTTGGCGGTTGGCGTAGAACACTTTTTTCGCGTCATTTTTTTTAAAGATATGAATGATATAATTGATCACTGCTTCTTGTTGTTGAAAGAAAATTTGCGAACCGTTTCAAAAGAAGTCGCTTGCTGAACATCAGAAATGATTTAAACTTTGATCCTCCCTCACACAGAAGGGATGAGTTATTTTCTCCCATATTTTCCTGTCGTAAACATATTTAGTTGTAGTGATTGTGATTCTGTGACAATTTTGATGACACGATGCTATTGTGAAAGCTACGTTAATAGCTCTGGTCGTTGTGATCCTGTGATATGCTAGGTTTATCTAAACTGTTTATGTCATTCGTGCGTAAGCATTAAATCAGTGATTCTAGTGTATAATATTTGTGATGTAACGCGGCACTTGATAGGTAAATCGAAATAATTTTCGACGCTATAACCACTATTTTCCCATTTGCATATAAAGCCTGGATGTCGGTCGGTAATGACGACAAAGACTCCGACTGACCCGATACACGTCATGAAATTAATTATTTTGACGTCACGAAAAATAGTGTTTAACCTGAAAGGTCACTGTATTTCCACCTCACTTTGAATGTCCCTGACGTCATTAATCCACGGTAATCAGAATAACCATGATTTTGAAGAAAACTCAAAAAAGGTGTCTTAAAATCGTCTTTTTTGCTGATTTGAAAACTGTATACATGCCTAATCCTGATATTCTTCACAAAGACAACAATGTTTTATGCTTCGTATTTTGTCTAAGTGACGTCCAAATTGTGTATCACTACATATGCACGTGACTTCCACGTGCCCAATTAGCGCCACAAACGTGATCCGCTTACAAGCCTGACGTCGTTGTCCCTGTGGAATTTTATATTTAAGTAAGAATGTTTTGTCTATTGATTCATTTGTTCAATAATGCTTTAGCTTAGCAACAGTATAATCTCTAGAATATTTTACAAAACTAGCATGGAATACATGAATGCATCAATCACACAATTATTGCATATTAAAAATTTGGAGCAATAAGGATCAAAACATAATTTGATTCATGATGAATGTAAGAGATTTTATCACATAATGTACTGTGTAATCCAGTGAATATACACATGTCATATTTTTTTTTGCGTATCAATCCATGTACTATGACCTATCAGTCCTGTGATTGGTTGTACATTTCAATTGTTTTAATTGGGATTAGGACAAGTACATGACATCACAGACTTACGCACTGCCAAACCCTAACCCTAACCCTAGCCCAGTCAAAATAACGGCTTTTTGCATTTCAAGGTTGTATGAAAATGGTCGTTTTGCACAAATAAATGCCAAAAATCTTGATTATGTGATAAAAAGGATCTTACACTCGTTTTCATTTCCCATGAAATTTATAAAACTTGTCACGAATTTTTCATTTTTGCTCGCCAGAGGATTGCTTAATTGAAAAATTCTTAGATTCGTTTCATAAATCTCATATGAAATGGAAACTCATGTAAGGTCCTATATATATCATCAAATTTGATTTTAGAGGGCAAAACAGGTCAAAGCATCGGAATATATATTACAATGACAGTCTGGTGAACTTGTCAAAGGCAGCCATATTGTAAGGTTTGGCGGCCAAGTGTCACCTGGTCGGGACTAATTACAATGCAGTTGACAGAGGTGTTAGTGAGTGCAAGGAATGATAACTCTAGGAAGAGATTGGATAACGGAAGTGGTCGGCAAAAAGCAAGCGTTCAAATGATGTCGACAAATAAATGTCAGGTTAAATGACGCGAAGGGGAAATTGAATTGGTTAGACGGAAGACACGTGACGGATGTGCTACTGTATTACACAGGAGATATATTAATGACACCAGCTTTTTATGAAAGTGTCATCTTGTCGCCATGTTTAGGTGATCGTTTTACAAGACAACTCGGGCTCGTTGGTGTGGCCTCAGACAACAATTAATTGTACTATATATCACTACCAAAGGAAAAATGAAATTGAAATATTTCCAAACTTTGCGCAGGGTCTGGTTCCTATTCTATATTGTAGGTCTATTCAAACTGAACATACAATGAGCTGGAAAGTACCTCATAACCGGCATTTAAGAAAGATAATTTCATTTGAATGTCACTCTCGTAAAATAATCAATTTCAAAATGATTTTTTTTTTTACCGTTAGGGACAAACAGGTATAATATTTCATGCGACCGTCCTCCAACTTGACTTATTTACATTTTGCCGGTTTGTTTTATTTTAAAAAGCAAAGAGGATAGGAACAATAATTAAAAATGCATTCAAGTTGAAATTTTTATTTTTATAAACGATTTTTTACACAGACACATGCTATGGAAAATGCAGCTTTCCGTGTCTGGACAGAATGAACTACTCGTAGTAAAAATGACAGAGGAGGACAAATACGAGCTATGTGGCGTCCGTAATATTTAAACTGTGGAAAGCAAGTCTGGGGAGTATTCGGTTAGTTTGTATTCGTCTGCAAAACTACAGGTAATTTGTTGTTCCATTTTGAAGATTTTATAGATCGATCGGAGGTAATGTTTGTGTGAAAAATTGGTTGATTGATTGATATAGGATTACCTTCGTACGGTCTGTATCGCACGTGCAATATTGTACCGAACGACCTACATAAATCAAGTTGATATACACATGTTCTTCAATCA
The DNA here is from genome assembly GCF_002113885.1 of Mizuhopecten yessoensis. Lineage (NCBI taxonomy): Eukaryota > Metazoa > Mollusca > Bivalvia > Pectinida > Pectinidae > Mizuhopecten > Mizuhopecten yessoensis. The sequence continues at coordinate 1,948,491 of NW_018408252.1, read as the reverse complement.
ATGTTTACTTATAATCCTATTGTTGACATTTTTTTATGAATATTCATGTCGGAAAAGGTTAATTGCGTATAAAACGATGCATAACTGATTCACTGGTGATCTTGACATTTCCAGTAGGTAAGTGATAAATCGGGAACCATCGGTACTTTCCGTAAACGTTTACGGAAAGTGCCGACGGTTCCCGATAGGATAAGTGATATGACAGGCGCCTGCCATCTTCGGTATTACCACAGGGATCTGAAGCATGCTCTTTGAATAAGTTTAATTTAGTAATAAATCGCATTTACTCAATTTATTGATGAATTAGTTATTTTAATCATATTATAAAACAATTATGTATAAAGCTGTAATATAATAAGTTTTTCGATTATTGTACAAGTCATCTACGTGTTCACACATTTTGGCGCCTTTTAATGATATTTAATTGTGACGTCATCTTGTTTGCGTTTTAGTTAGACGACGCCATGTTGTCTAAGTTCAGGATCCATCATCGCGATTATGATGTTATTCGTAACAACTGTACATCAAATACGTCATTTTTGTCTCATCGATACCATGATGACAAAGAAGTGAAAGCGAGACTAAAGTGTTGCTTTTCCGTCGGGGGCGGCGTCAATGTTTATGTCATTCATGCGTAAGCACTTGATTGGTATATCGAAATAGTTTTCGACGCTATAACCACTATTTTCTCATTTGCATATAAAGCCCGGAGGTCGGTCGGTAATGACGACAAAGACTCCGACTGACCCGATACACGTCATGAAATTAATTATTTTGACGTCACGAAAATTAGCGTTTAACCCGAAAGGTCTCTGTATTTCCGCCTCACTTTGAATGTTCCTGACGTCATCAATCCACGGTAATCAGAATAACCATGATTTTGAAGAAAGCGCAAAAAAGATATCTCAAAATCGTCTTTTGTGCTGATTTGAAAACTGTATACAAGCCTAATCCTGATATTTTTCACAAAGACAACAATGTTTTTTGCTTCATATTTTGTCTAAGTGACGTCCAAATTGTGTATCACTACATATCCACGTGACTTCCACGTGCCCAATTAGCGCCACAAACGTGATCCGCTTACAAGCCTGACGTCGTTGTCCCTGTGGAATTTTACATTTAAGTAAGAATGTTTTGTCTATCGATTCATTTGTTCAATAATGCTTTAGCTTAGCAACAGTGTAACATTTTTTCTCTAGAATATTTTACAAAACTAGCATGAATACATGAATGCATCAATCACACAATTATTGCATATTAAAAATTAGGAGCAATAAGGATCAAAACATAATTTGATTCATGATGAATGTAAGAGATTTTATAACATAATGTACTGTGTTATCCAGTGAATATACACATGTCATATTTTTTTGCGCATTAATTCATGTGCTATGACCTATCAGCCCTGTGATTGGTTGTTTTCAATTGTTTCAATTGGGATTAGGACAAGTACATGACATCACAGACTTACGCACTGCCAAACCCTAACCCTAACCCAGTCAAAATGACGGCTATTTTTTTTAGGTTGCATGAAAATGATCGTTTTACACAAATAAATGCCACAAATCTTGATTATGTGATAAAAAGGATCTTACGCTCGTTTTCATTTCATATGAAATTTGTAAAACTCGTCACGATTTTTTTTTCAATTTAGCTCGCCCGAGGCTCGCTTAATTGAAAAATTCTTCGATTCGTTTCATAAATCTCATATGAAATGGACACTCATGTAATATCCTATATATATTAACAAAATTACAAAGAAATGTGAGCCAGGATTTGGTTTTAGAGGGTAAACAAGTTAAAGTATCAGAATATATATTACAGTGACATTCTGATGAACTATCATGATGATAAAGTAGTCGATCTTGTCAAAGGCAGCCATATTAAGGTTTGGCGGCACGTGACAAAGTGTCACATGGTCAGAGATCTAGACTAATTACAATGTATATAGTCTAGGTCAACTATACTCTTGTTGTCTGCGCAAGCTCCGCCAAGCGTCTGGTTGAACGAGGCTACTAATAAAAATACAGTTGACAGTAGTCTCGTTTAACCAGACTCTTGTTGCCTGCGCAAGCTACGCCGAACAGAGAGACTCTTGAATTACAAGTGATCAAGCGTCTGGTTGAACGAGATTAAGTTGACAGGGATGTTAGTGAGTGTAAGCTTCTACTTCTAAATGGTACTGACCAACTTCAACAATTTGAAGATAAAATGTCAGACGAGGAGTGAAACATGGAAAGAGATTGTTTTTAAAAGATACGAGATGGTCTAATTTGCGTTTGAAAAGTGACGGTAGAGGGCTGATTTGAATAATTCCGTTGTGGGGCTCGAAATAATGTCAGGTGGGAGGTTATTCCACTCGGGTATAGTTCGAGGGAAGAATGATACCTTTCTGGTCTGAGTTTTGAGTGGGGAATTTGATACGAAAACTGGTGGTTTGTTCGGGATTTTCTAACTGTAGGGATTAATCTGACTGATTTTACGATATCGACTTTCTGGTTTACAATGTTATGAAGCATGGTCAGACGAGCATCTCTACGTCTATCTGCTAGAGGGCGCAGCTTAAGGTGGTCCAACATTTCTGACACACTGGAGGTACGATGGTCGTACCTGTGCTTATTGAGCACATAACGCGCTACCCTTCGCTGGACCATTTCCAACTTGTCAATATTTGTTTGGGTGTGAGGGTCCCATACTGTACAGGCATACTCAAGTGATGGTCGAACTAATGATTTGTATGCCTGTACTTTGGCTGATGTTGAGCCAATTTTAAGATTTCGTCTTAAAAAGCCTAGCGTAGAATTTGCTTTTGGGCAGATAGTATTTATATGTGAATCCCATTTAAGGTCAGATGAAAGTGTTACACCCAGATACTTGGCCTGAATAAGATCTTCCAGTATGTGTCCATGTAAAGTATAATATGGACTATTAAGTTTTGTTTTTAGTCACCGACAACACATTGCATTTGTTTGGGTGGAAGATCATTTTCCATGTGTTTTCCCAGAGCGCTAGTTTGTCAAGATCTTTTTGAAGTGTTTCAGCATCACTGTTTGACTTGATAACTAGATTTGCAATAGTGTCGTCTGCAAATAAACGGATTGTAGACCCACAGGGATATCGTTTATAAAGTAAAGAAATAAACTGGGTCCCAAAACTGACCCCTGGGGCTCCCCGGAATGGACATCGACAAAATCAGACTTCTCCCCTTCAACTACTACTGTCTGAGTTCTACCGGTCAGGAAACCTTGATCCAGTTTTCGACATTTCCACGTATACCATTATGTTTTAGTTTATGGTTTAGGAGAAAATGACTGACCTTGTCGAAAACCTTAGCAAAGTCCATTATGAGGATATCTGTTTGGCGTAAGGAACGATAACTCTGGGAAGAGATTGGATAACGGAAGTAGTGGGCAAAAAGCAAGCGTTCAAATGATGTCGACAGATAAATGTCAGATTAAATGACGCTAAGGGGAAATTTGTAAGACGGAAGACACGTGACGGATGTGCTCCTGTATTACACAGGAGATATATAACTGACATCAGCTTTTTATGAAAATGTCATCTTGTCGCCGTGTGATCGTTTTAACAAGACACATCGGCCACGTTGGCGTAGCTGTGTTTTTCAGTGTTATTTTCGTATTTTGTGTTTGAGTGAAGGCCTTCCATATTTTATGAACATTTAAAAACTGTTAGGTCGTAAAATAAAATAAAAAACAATTTCATAATGATTTTTTACCTAGGGAAAAACAGGTAAAATATTTCCTGCGTCCGTCATCTAACCTGACTTATAAACGTTTTTCCAGGTTTTTTTTTATTTTAAAAGACAAAGAGGAAAGCAACAATAATTAAAAATGCATTCAAATTTGAAATGTTATATACACAGGCTATAGAAAATGTAGCTTACTACACTACACGTAGTAACAAAGACAGAGGACGACAAACACGATCTACGGGGCGTCCGTAGATTTTTGAGGTTTTGGCCGTTGGGTGGCGTAGTGGTAGTGCACTTGCCTTTCACAAAGGCGGCCGGGGTTCGATTTCCCGATCGGACATGGAAAGGTTTTAGGTCACCTTCTCGAAGTTTTCTCCGGGTACCGTGCGTGCTACAATCCGGAACAACACGAGTGATAAATATAAATTGAAATAACTTGTTTCATAATTGTTGTAAAAAAAAATGGTTATGTTTTCTCGTGAACATTTATTCTATATCCGGTGACCGTGTATTTTTTACATTGAATATATCCTGAACGTGTATTGAAATACATTGTATATCTCATTAACGTGTATTGTAATACATTGTATATCTCATTAACATGTATTGTAATACATTGTATACCTCATTAACGTGTATTGTAATACATTGTATATCTCATTAACGTGTATTGTAATAAATTGTATATCTCATTAACTGGTATTGTAATACATTGTATATCTCGTGAACGTGTATTGTAATACATTGTATATCTCATTAACTGGTATTGTAATACATTGTATATCTCATTAACGTGTATTGTTATACATTGTATATCTCATTAACATGTATTGTTATACATTGTATATCTCATTAACATGTATTGTAATACATTGTATATCTCATTAACTGTCATTGTAATACATTGTATATCTCGTGAACGTGTATTGTAATACATTGTATATCTCGTGAACTTGTATTGGCTCTCGTAGTCCTTTAATGTTATCCGAAATTTGAAGACACCAACAGCATGGGAATCATTAAAAACTAAATACAGATACGTTATCATTGCACAAACTGTTTTTCAAATAATCTCGAGTGCTGTCCTGGTGTCTGTTATCTTCCAATGTTCGCCACGTGCGCGAGAATCGACGTGGCTTGGTGGCCGTGGGGTTGTATAAGTTCATTCTGACAACCATGTCATATTACGTTTGTGTTATGAAAAGAATCAAGTACAAATGCACGCCACACTGAGCGAAACAGTGCAAAAGAATAGTTTGGTTGCCATTGTCTCTCTCGGAACATAAAAGCTTAACCATTATAGACCGTGAGATCTAGTACAAAATAGGTTTTTGTATTGGTGGGCCATTGAGACTACTGCGTGTCCCAGTTTAAGGTTTTTGTATTGGTGGGCCATCGAGACTACTGTGTATTCCTATTTGAGTTTTGCGTATTGGACGGCCATTGAGACTACTGTGTGTTCCTGTTTGAGTTTTGTATATTGGTGGGACATCGAGACTACTGTGTGTCTCTGTTTGAGATTTTTGTATTGGTGGGACATCGAGACTACTGTGTTTCTTGTGTGAGATTTTTGTAATGGTGGGCCATTGGGACTATTATGTGTCCCTGTTTGAGCTTTTTATACTGATGGGTCGCTGAGTCACACAGTATTCTCTGTTTGAGCATTTTGTATTAATGGGTCATTGAGACTACTATGTGTCTTGTGTGAGCTTTTTGTATTGGTGGGCCATTGAGACTACTGTGTGTCTTGTGTAAGCTTTTCGTATTGGTGGGTTATTGAGACTACTGTGTGTCACTGTATGACCCTATTTTGTTAATGGACTATTGGACTTCCCTGTTGCCCTAGCTATATGACCACCACGTATGGTCCGTAGCAACGTCTTACGTTAATTTGACATTAAGACCATAAATGTATCTTATAGAACTTATCAGTCTAATAAGGACTTGTAAACAATCAAACGTATACAGTAGGAGATCATCTTCAAATATCAACATAGGTTGTTGAAGATTAATAGATGAAAAATGGCAATACACCAATGTTTTATAGCTTAAATCAAACTTTGTACGAGGTCTTAATGCGGAAGGAAACTTGAGAACCCGGAGATAACCCGGGTGGTCGGGTAGGTGACCTTTTCATTCATTCTTTATCACATTAAGAATATACAGTGCAAAACCTAAAACCCTTTCATGTCCGAAGCGTATTAGCCCTGGAGTATCGAGGATGGGAATTCAGGTTTGTGTCCACTATGAATAGTCAATTTATGAGCAGTTAACACCAATATCGCCTGCACTAATTGATGAACATATATATATGAAACACGTCCTAACGGTCAGTTACCAGTGTATAGATCATGAGCAGCTCATTAGCAGCTCGGCGACCGTAATTGGATTGGCATAATGGCAGGACACGTCCCTCAAGTACGTTTCAATATATATTTTGATTTATTGGATTTAAATCGTTTTCCCATAAATCATTGATTTAGTAATATTATTAATAATATTATTGTAAAAATTGCAGATTTAAAGTATTTCTTAACCACTGGTGCCATGACTGTGTTCATATTGAACCGACACTGGAAAAATAATTGTTTGCTTAATGAAATAATAATGAATTTTTCATTTGATATTACTTACCCAAATACATGTATATATTAAAAAATGTATTTATCTAAAAGTGCACAATTTGTTTTCAATATTTAAAACGTGAAATGTATTTAGCCTGTGTGAAATTATAGAGTGAAAATTAACAAGAAATTTGGATTATGAAATAGTCAAGCTAACAATTCACGGAATGTTTTGACCAATATTGCAAGCTGTAGTTGCGAGCGATCTATAATCCTGAGTGTGTGGTCATATACTCGGACCATAATTAGGCCGAACGTAATCTTTGAAGCCACATCTACGTCAACATAGCTGTGATCGAGGTTATCTAATTAAGGAAAATTCCATTGGTCAAGAGTGTTATTTCCTCATTAGATTTCATAATTACGAAATCTCATTACGAAATTACGAAATATATTTCCTCATTAACACGTTGTAAGGTCGGTGCGGTAAAGGATTTCGATTTTGACGCGTCATGTCTGCTACAATTAGAGATATGTGTTATCATAATCTAGGTCCTGGACAAATAGCTCTCGGAGATATCCAATTACCTGCATCCTAATACTATGTAATAAACATATCGGTTTGCTATGCGCGAGCTGTAATCGTATTTCAGTTGGTATTTATGTCATAATTTTATTGATTTTGATAACGATGCATTCACACTCCCAACTTGATGATATTGTCTGCGATTGTGATGAATATCATTATCTATTTAAGTGCGAACACGTATCTGTTTAACACATAAGACAACTATTTACTCCAAATTACTACTATACTTACCCTAGCCTTATTAAAATGCGTGGACCATTTACCATATGTAATGTAAAAATTTGTCAAATGTAAGCAAATTTCTAGAAAAACTTGAAAGGATATTGAATGTACGTATTTAGTTTATCATGTTAGCCTTTATGCCTTTGTTATCTGCCGTGTATGTATGAATATGATACATATTGACCTCTTGTTACATACTTTGTATGTCTGAGAGAAATTTAAAAAAAAATCAAAAAGAAATCTGAAAATCTTAATCTGTTTAATATGCGCGTGCTGTAATCGTATTTCAGTGGGTATTTATGTCATACTTTTACTGATTTCGATAACGACCCATTCACACACTCCCAACTTGACGATATTGTCAGCGATTGTGCTTCTATTGAAGTGAAAATAGAATCACACACAAACGACAGCTTTACTTCGTCAGTTGTGGACTTTTTATGCCAATTTTCAACAACAAGTATCTACAAAGATAAAAGTGGCTGTTTGTTGTTTTAATCCAGCGATCCAGAGAAACGGAATTTGTGGCACTTTATCTGAAATACAGTTTAAAACATTGTCTTGGGAAATCACAGATTGCTGGGTTTGATGGATTAAAGCTTTTATTTGAAACGAATTCCTTTCGACTTTTTTCTCCGGTATGATGAATCCTATTTGAACAACCTACAATATATGCTATGCTTTTGGAATTTACACTTCAAATAAGGTTATATTCATGCAAAGAGTACTGGGGAAAGTTTGCAAAAAAAAAAAAGATTTTGTTATAAGTTAACCATTGTAGAACCATCTACATTTTTTTCTTCTTCTTTTAATGAGATTTTTTAAATCTGTTTTATTTTCAGTCAGGATTTTTCTTGAGTGATTGATTGTTAAGTAACATCATCAGACATCTGTTTCAACTATGTAAACAAAATGGTAGTTGGGGTATGACATATGTATATTTTCATATACCATTGTTTCATACCATGATCCTTTTTCATCGAGTTTCTTTTCTGCTACAAGAATCGCTTTCGATTTCATTTTTTCTTCTTCTTAAATCTTGAATAAATCGTTGTTAAGATGAATTTGAAGATTATTTTTGGTGAGTTTTTCTTCTTAAGAATTTACATTTATATCGAATTGGACTTAATGATATATTTAAAATCCTGTCGCACGACGCTGATATATGCATGTACAATCTTGTATATAAAGAATTCTGACGATAAGTTTTTCCTGTTCTACACAAGACTTTCCTTTGCATCCAAATCGGGGATATTAAAAACGAATTATCCGGTGGCATTTAAAGGCAGAACCTTAGAAAGTGACTAATTTTCGACCTGTCGTACACTAAATTACGGATTCCGCAGGCAAGGATATTTACCGGATATCTCTTGCAGAAAACGTTCAAATTTAGTTGGAGTTATCGGCCTTTGCACGTGTATTTATATTTACATCTCGTGCGTTTATATTGACTGTCTGGAAACGGGCTTGGTTTGGTTTGTTTGTGTTTTACGTCCTATTAACAGATACGGTCATTTAAGGACGTGCTAGGTTTTAGTGGTCGAGGAAAGCCGGAGTTCCCGGGGAAAAAACACAGTACTACAGCCAGTACCTGCATTTGCACGCGTACTAATGTATTTACATCTTGTGCGTTCATATTGACTGTCTGGAAACGACCAGGATGTATATATTCCATCTTTGAGTATTTCAGAGTTATCTGCTCTTGTAAGCAGGTATTGATTGTTACGTCATTGGTTTGTGAGAGGAACGTCCTCAATTTTTGAGAAAACGACGTAATTTTCTCACACAAACAAATGACGTAACAATCAATACCTGCTCACAAGAGAAGATAACTCTGCAATATGAAAAGACGGAATAGCTGAGTAATAAACCATCAGCATCCATTAGATTTTCTTTCGCTGTGTAACAAAAGCTACTACAGGGACTCCACCTTTCAAATTTCTTCTATGTATACGTCAAGGGACTCCAATTATGTTTCAATACTAAAACAAATTAACGACAGTACCATTATCAAATTTTGATTGATACTGTCACAGTTTCGCCTCCTGTGTAATAAAACACTCAAGAGATTTGTTGCAACTTTAAATAAAATTTGCTGAAACTGTTTAAAATGCGTTGATTATGCAATACTGTTTTTAAGACTTTTAGAATTTATAACCATATGTTTGATGTGTGACATTTGACAAAAATCATGATACTATTACAATGATTTGATTTATAAACGATTTGTCAATATTAATGATACATTCAATAAGGACATTCTGACTACAGCACATGAACTGAAAAGTTAAGTGATACAATTCTGAAATTTAAAATAAAATTGCGCCTTCTATTTAGCGTTGTTGAGGGAGATGATTTAAAGCCCAAAGTGATGATTTTTTGTTTTGAATTTCCAATTATATTTGTTAAAATGTCAACATGAGTTATTTTTCTTGGCTTTTGTCCTCAATTATGATTGAAAGTTGTTCAAGAGGCCGTTTGCTTTCATGTTTACACGAAACAAAATTTTTACTCTAAAGATTACCGATATCGTTCTACGTCAATTATGCTAGTTAGCAATTTAAACAAAACAAATTACGGCGGAAAAGAGGTGTATTTGACATGAGGCGAAGCAGAATCTCTTAATTATCAAGAAAACACTGTCTAGTAGCTTGCAACATCTTATACCCTTCTGCTATCGATAATTCTGAACCCACACAGATTTCCGGAAATGAAATTAAACGCGCGAAAGGGTAAGAATAGCAGTATTAAATGCTTGTTAAATGACACTTTCTTAGATCAAAATAACAGTTATCACGCATGCGTAGGAAGTGAACAGAACTTAAGATTGTTAGAGGCGTATATCAAGGCAATATGCTAAAAGTTAATAGTTTAAACATATTTTGTTGCCATACAATTCAGAAAAATGATAAGGCACAAATTACATGGACATTATAATCGCGCTTTGCTTACAATTTAATAAAACAAATATGTACATCACAAGATAGCTAAATATCAATATACATATAATATTATTCACATCACAAGATAGCTAAATATCAATATACATATAATATTATTATAATTGAATGATTGAATAAAAGAGAGGTAACGTGGGAGCCAAAAATAATAGCATTTAATAATTTGAAATAACTATTTACTTATTCATCTATGTTCACCTATATGCTTTGTCCCTGTATGTAGGGCGTAATAATTGTACCTGCTGCCCCCATTGCATGATCGTATGAGGTGACTAAATTTGTGATCTTATCTTTTCTCTTCTTTTTAAACAACTTTCTTCCTCCTAATGTCTTCCTTGATAATGCCTCACTTTTAGCCTTTAGTGGAGCGTTCGCCCCTGTGAGGATGGTTTTTGGGTTCTGTCCCCTAGCCTAGACATACCAAGGTCTGTAAAAATGGTAGTTTCTACTCCTGCTTAACGCTCAGCAATTTAGGAGTGGGACGACTGATTCGCCCGTTATCGCAGCCTCCCAAAACACACACGCATACACAACTCGCATGCATCTTGCACACAGGGAATTCGAAGGCCGTCCTTAAATGACCATAGCTGTTGATAGGACGTTAAACAAAACAAAACCAATCACCCATATGCTTACACAACCACACTCATACACTCTCGCACCCACTCCTACACGCATACTAGCAGGATACATGTACAACAATTGTGATGAATTTATACTTATATATGCGTCAGGGCCGTACAAAATGTAAGCGAATTAAAATATAAATACTGTGGATTTTCTAGCTCGTATTCAATGTTGTCATTGACAATATTGACACTATGGACAGTTACAAAATATTTAATGAGTACGAATTGTCATATGGAAATAGGCAAAACAAACCATCCTACATGTTTTCGTGTTGTTGTTGTTGGTTTTTTTTTTTTTTTTAATAATTCTTTTAAAATAGTGGCTATAGACACTCGGGCTACAAGATACAAAGGTAAAATATGTTAAAAAAACAATAACATATTATATTACAAGTAAAGGGATTATAAGGGCTAGATAAGCAAAAAACGGTATGCCGGGTGACAGATTCCGTAAAGCTAAGACTAAGAACGCTTTAGTCAACAATAAAACTAAGTGACTAAATTTAATTATGTCGAATGCACTCTACAATTATACTGACACACAGATAAACATAAGACAAAGACTTGGTAAGAACAATATATTGTATATTTATAAAAAGGGCATTAGAATAAGTTGGCGATACAGAGATGAGTGGCATGAGCACATGAATACAGTGTTATTCAGTAAAAAAACATCTGTATCACATTATATTTACTTATGAATTCAGGTAATTCGATCTACAATTACGTCAATGTATTGCTTAATGTACAACGAAATGACGACACAAATTCCCTATTATATTTTGACATCATAAACGCAAGAATCGACAAAGAAAAGTTTTTTTTCCCGCAAATATTATCCATAATAGTACAGCTCCATTATTTCATAGAAATATCTTGGCAGGCGTTTCCAATTATTAAAGACTTTTTCATTTAAGCCTACCTCGGCAATGACATTTTGTCAACAAACACGTATTGTATTTGCCGAGCAAGCAATCCAGAAAAAAAATATGCAGCCAAAATCCTAACCGAATTACGATGTTGAAGGCAATATATCTAGACTCCCATATTTCAACCTTTTCCAATAGGTCAACTCGCCAGTCTGCTTTCAAGACGTCTGTTATGAAATATGAAGCTCAGACCAGCAATTTATACGATAGAAATATAAAAATAATAAAAATCGTTAGTTACGCTATGGTATTAGTGAGAAAAGCTTTCGTCCTCATTTTATCCTCTGGTTCAGCACAAAATATAATAGCCCCAAGTTTTCTTTAGCCGACCCAGCTTCTTAAATGTCAAAACCAACATTCATACGATACCAAAACAAAACAGACTGAGAGTGAATGTTTATGCTTCGGCAATAAATCATAGATCTTTGTTTGTGAACCTTATATATCGGCTGGAAATCCATTTTCGAAAGCTCAAGACGTTTCTCCCAAGCTGAACGCACCCTTACACACATATGTTAGCTTATGTGTATGTAGTGTTACACCGTGTTCGTGTTATTTATTTTATTGATAAAAAAAATCCTTGTGTGTGTGTGTGTGTGTTTGTGTGTGTGTGTGTGTGTGTGTGTGTGTGTGGGGGGGGTCAATAATTCAATAATTCCGCAATTACACCAATCAGCTCGCTTAGAGATGTTGGTGTTTTCCCCAAAAAATGTTTGTTTGTTAATTTACCAGAAAAATCGGTTTTTTAGGTGTCACGTAAATTATCTGTGGATGATAAAGAAGCAAAAATCAGAAAGGGGATATGATGAAGGTTATCATGATCGAAATGAAAACATACATGAGTCAGCTAACGTCACCGTCAAATACATTTTAAATCGATAATATGTTTGTTAAAAACCCCCAAATCAAACCCGTTTCGATATTAACATTAAAAAAAAATGTCCATAAAACAAGACAACATATATAGTCTGCTTGTTTTTGTTCGAATTTGTATGAAATTTATTAAAACTTAAAATTCAATAATTGTATTGAAGCTAACAGTGCTTTATAAAGTAAGATCAAAGTGGCGATAGGTTAAGTGAGAACACGTGTTTCTTGTTATAGCTGGGATCTGGGTTTTTTTTCTGTACAAACAGGTGGCACATTTCCTGACAGATGTTTCGTGGTATGAGTTTTTGTGTTATTGGATCCCCTTGCTTAACTGAAAATGATCTGATTACGATGCTGGGGGTCCAATAGTTTAATCAATTTCCGTAATACATGCATTTGTATTTCTAAGTGTGTCCAAAGATATTGGACAACATTTTTCGCATTTTTTGATCCGGGAAAATATTTACAACTTTTGTTTTGTTCTTTAATGGTTTTCACATTCAAACGTATAGCATTCACTAGAACACTGATCAATGTTATCTTCAGCAAGTCAAGGGTCTCTCAGTGTTAACAGTATCAATACAAAAGTAATGTTAAACTTGTGTAGATGGAAACGCTATCTACTGCCTCGCTGCGGGAACCGTATACCGAATTCTGGAAGTGTTGAGATAGATTTCGGAATTCGCATCTTACTATAATAAATACAATTCAAGATACATGGAAAATTTCATCAAATCTAGAAATAGATTTTGAATTCGATTGTAGTTAATTGAATAGCGTGCCTATTTTCAATGTTATCCTGCTATTGTAAATTCATGTTTGGAGAAGGTGTTAATAAATTCTTATAACCTGTGCCTGATCCCTTGTCTAGGTATGGCAATTAATATGTTTAAACTAATCTCAAATGTACGCCCGACTTTTCTTTGTTTTTATATTTCATACATGGTATTTGATATTTGCTATGGTTCTCGCAACAACCTAATACTAAGTTCTATATTATTAGTAAACTCAGTCTGATTCGAACGCACACCAACAACCACAAAGTGTTCAAACGCTTCTTGATGTCATCTTTCCGTATTTCGTTTGTTGCGTATTCGTTGAGTATTTGCAAAATGTTAAAACCTCTGTGTCTGTAAAGTGTTTAAACATCTGTGTTTGCAAAGTGTTTGAACCTCTGTGTCTGAAGGTGTTTGAACCTCTGTGTCTGCAAAGTGTTTGATCGTTTGTGTCTGCAAAGTGTTTGAACCTCCGAGTCTTCAACGTGTTCTACCTTTTGTGTCTGCAACGTGTTTAAACATCTGTGTTTGCAAAGTGTTTGAACCTCTGTGTCTGAAGGTGTTTGAACCTCTGTGTCTGCAAAGTGTTTGATCGTTTGTGTCTGCAAAGTGTTTGAACCTCTGAGTCTTCAACGTGTTCTACCTTTTGTGTCTGCAACGTGTTTGAACCTCTGTGTTTGCAACGTGTTAGAACCTCTGTATCTGAACGTGTTTAAACATCTGTGTTTGCAAGGTGTTTGAACCTCTGTGTCTGCAACGTTTTTGAACCTCTAGATCTGTGTCTTCAAAGTGTTTAAACATGCAGGTCTGAACGTGTTTGAACCTCTGTGTTTGCAAAGTGTTTAAACATCCAGGTCTGAACGTGTTTGAACCTCTGTGTCTGCAAAGTGTTTAAACATGCAGGCCTGAACGTGTTTGAACCTCTGTGTCTGCAAAATGTTTGAACCTCTGTGCCTGTAACCTGTTTGACCATCTATGTCTGCAACCTGTTGGATTCTCTTTGTCTACAATCGGTTCGAACCTCTGTGTCTGCAACCGATTTGAACCTCTGTGTCTGTAGCTTGTTTAAACATCTGTGTCTGCATCCTGTTTGAACCTCTTTGTCTGCAACCTGTTTGAACCTCTGTGTCTGCAACCTGTTTAAACCTCTTTGTCTGCAACCTGTTTGAACCTCTGTGTCATGCAACCGATTTGAACCTCTGTGTCTGTTTAATCTTGTGAATGATTGTCTTACTATTGGATCAAAACTTTTGAAAAAATTGCACACTCTTGTAGTTTTTGTCATTGTTTCGATCAATACTTTACTTTTCGTAACCCTTAGTGCCTTTTAAGGCAGCCATTTTCACGAGACGAGATTAATTAGAGAATATTGTCACAAAAATTTGTCCCAGCATTGTTCGACCTAAATATGTGTCCTTGAGTTTCAGATTCCAATATTTTAATTACCTTGGTTGTTGCGTTGTGGCGATAAAAATAAGTTTGATTTGTTTTTTTATCACGGATCCGGGATAGAATTTCGAACAATGATGATTTGAAAACGTATTACTATAGGGAATATGCGAAAATGTTATCCTATTTCAGTGTAAAGACGAAATTATAATATATATAATTTGTATGGTAGCCGTGAAATAGCAGATTAGGGTCGATTATACAATCATAAAAGCGCCTCACGCAAATTACTGGCATAATTAAGCACTTATCATACATTACTATAGGTAAAATACAGAAGCGAACCACATTTCAGAATATAGATGGAACTAAAATATATGTGATTTGTATACATGTAGTACAGTAACTGTGGAATACACATGAAATGAATGTCACATATGCACTGGTAAAACAAAATGGCGTCACGTTTAGAAAAGAAATCTATAGGGAGAATGCAAAATGTAGAATGCAGACGAAAATCATGTATGTATACTTTGTATGGTAGCCAGGACAAGCACTTCAAATTCAAGTCGTAAACATGTACATACAAAGTAGCGCCTCGCTCATAATTATTACATTGGTCCTGTAAATCTGTAAAATTTACAATGTATATAAAAGATGTTGCAGAAACAAAGAAAGAGTTTTCAATACATCTGCTTACCGTTAGTGTTAAAATTTGCAACAATGTCGCGTTTACTTCATCAGTACGAATATCGTTTCGCGGTGTGGAAAATTGCGGTTATATCGCGTTTACTTCATTATCACGAGAAAATACTCACACACGAAAGCAGTAACTCGGTTTGAGATTTGTATTGCGACAATGTTATCTATGCTAAAATACAAACAACTCAATCAGTTTGAACAGTGATTGTGCAAACCTCCAACACGCCAACAATTCTACTTTAGTATTTTCTTAACGAGATACACATTTTCGTGTTAATTCTTCGCAATGTCGAACACTTAAATGATATCTTTCAAGTTTCTAAGCAACAAGGTCGAGGAATGAAGAAAACATATCGCTAACTATTTTTGTTTCAATGTCTTCTCCGTCACGCTAAGTATCGAATGTCCACATTTACATAGGATTATACATGTGAGTTACTACCTGTAGGTCTAGGTGTGGAATGTTTCGTATTAAGACACAAATGTAGCAATACCCCTCCAACACAGTCCATATATGGTCTTACACCTTGAATGAAAATGAAAAGGCCCGTTTCTTTAAGCTGCGCTTGTTCCAAATATTTTCAAACTATTTCTAAATTCTTGTATTACTCGTCCTTCTAGGGGATGCTAGAGATTAAAATGGTTTTAATCTAAATGAGTCTAAGCTCAGTTTTGAAAAAAGGGAGGGGGTGCATAAAGGGAGGGCGTAAAGGGAGGGGGAGCGTAAAGGGAGGGAGCTACGTAAAGGGAGGGGGAGCGTAAAGGGAGGGAGCTACGTAAAGGGAGGGGGAGCGTAAAGGGAGGGGGTTGCGCGCGTAAAACCCTTAGTTATGTGAGTTTCAAAAAAATAAAATAAAACAAAATGAACATAGTAGATTTTAAATAAATTGAAAATCAGTAAAATTATTATATTATAAACCATGCCACTGCTCAAAGGAGACAGTAGTGACTAGCAAGGTTACGGAAAACATCGGGGATTTGGAAATCCACCAGCAGAGTCTATCACCTTGTATGTTAGAGATCTTGTATCTGAGATAAGGACATACGTTACCGGTATCAAAATAACCATGAACACTATAGGAAAATAATAACTATCGACGACATTTCCAGGAGGACAAATTGATCGTAGGATGTTATATTCATAGCTTACATATTGAGAGTTTGTAATCACATAAAGATTTCTTGAACCGGATATTCATGCGGCAACCTTCTCGATTTGGCTCTTAATTTAGCCGTTCACTTCCTTCTGGCAGGGGCGACACCTACCCTATCCGGACATAAAGAGAGGTAATTATGCCATTTGTCCATAAATATTGCAGACAGGAAACAGTTCGAACAGATATTGACCAATATAAGCACTAGTATTGATATGACATGGCATGTAGACCCCATAATATGCTTTGGGTCGATATTTCAGCGATCACCAACTTGATTTCAACGGAACCAAATAGCCATTATGTTTAAATCTGTTTAAGACTAACGATGCTTTTGTCCATGAGTTTTTTTAAAAATAGCGTTATATAATTGCTTTGGTGGTTCAACTTTTAATGTTATTTGGGATGAAATTATGTTATAGACCGTAACAGACCAGATCTAATTTAATACACAATAACAAGAAAATGTATAAAAACTGTCCCACAGGGCAAACCGTTTGAAAGAAAATAAGTAAATATCGAATAGGGCGGTCGGGTGGTGCAGTGGATAGTGCACTTGCCTTTCATCAAGGCGGCCGGGGTTTGATTCCCGATCGGACCTAAGAATGAACGGGGGGTCACCTGCCCGACCACGTGAATTTTCTCTGGGTATTCCGGTTTCCTACCACAGCAGACCCCCTGCGCGCTTAGAGAATATGATCAGGACGTATAATAGATGACAACCGCCGTGTAAATCCAGGTCAAATCCAGTGGCGGATCCAGAGGGCTTTTAGGGCTTCAAGAAACCCTCCAACCTGAGACATTTCTTTAAAAATCATGTGTTTTTACCAGTTTCCTCAATTTTCCCCCACAAGGACCCCC
>NW_018408252.1:1776037-1931120 GCF_002113885.1 Mizuhopecten yessoensis | reverse complement strand
CCCCCCCGATAGGTATCTGGATCTGCTACCTGAAATCTATTCTAGTAATGTGAAGTTTGTAAGTGAGAACAAATAATGACAACGCAACCACAAGGCATGCTAATGAGCATAACACAATAAGTCGATTTTTCCAACTGGCAACATGATGCCGACCCTGAGACGTCTCCATAGTCTTCATCAACCTGTGTCTCTCGAAGCCTTGTGTTGTAAGCTTGGCTGTCAGTGTTTGGGAAAGAAAGCGTTGACGCGCCTATAAAATCATAAATCATGTTCAAAATGTATTCGTTTCAGCATCTCAACCGTTCCTGAAGATGGTAGTTTCACAGATCCAGACAGTTTTAGCGGCCCTTTTGACTGTAGCTAAATAATAACCTTGACAGCATAGTTGAATTGTCTTATTATTGTATTTTTTTCCTGAAATGTGTCTCGCGTTGTGCTGACGTCTATCCCTAAACGACTATGTAGCTACTTAACCTCAAACCAAGCGTCCGATTATTTCATGGTAGACCCATATAACCTAGTTCCCCGTCGTGCGGAGTCTCAATCACTGCTCAAAAGTCGTTTATCTGAGGTCAACGCGACACAACACTAATAAAAGACGATAAAGATTCATGTAATCATCGCGCCACAACAAAAATAAAAGACCTTCCGAATGGATGTTACCTGTCAGCCAACAACACAACTAAAAAGAACACTTTCCGAAAGGATATAACTCACCACGCCACCACCCAAATAGAAAAGGCGTACCTAAAGTATGAAATCTTCTGAAGTTGCAAAATAACAATGAGAGTTATAGAATTACAACAAAGAAAATGAATTGTTTAAAGCCAAACCAAAATATGAATAATAAAATAGTCTGAAAGTCTGAAGTCGTACCACATTACATATATCAGATTATAAACATCGAAGGGAAACGACTCTCGAAAAACTACTGGTCATTTGTACCAACCTGTCATTTGATTGGCTGATATTGATATATCCATTGGAGATATTCCTTTCCAAGGTGGCGCCTGGGAGGCGGAAAACTCTAATAACGTCTTTTTTAATGTTTTCTGCTACATGTATCCATTTCCTTTCGAAATGTGTACTGTTTCGCAAAGTTGTCTCTGTGAGCAAGGACAGTCAGTGATTTCTAAAACGGCTCGTCAACTGTAGGAGGTTTTATGTACCTACAGGCATGTTGGCACACCTTTTACATATTTTTTACAAATGGATCACCTTGATATTATTGATGAACCTTTAAATGGACAGAAAGGCCACATGGTTTAGTAATTTTTTACTTTGTTCGACTTAATGAAACGAATAAGAACCTCGAATTATTATTATTATTATAATATTTAAGTTTGTTTTTTTCAACCAAATTTTCAACCCATTGGGCGTTTTGCTTAAACCTTCTTTAATCTTCATACCGCTGATTGAAACAGGGACACATTTATCTTGTATGCATCTTCAGTGTAAATAAGAGGAAAGTTGGCGCAATACATTTCGTCAATTCAGTCAAACATTACATGTACAATTACTGCATGTCTTTTGAAAATAAAATATACATTGTGTCTTGACAAATACTAGCTATGTTTCAAGACATGAAGTGAAAATTTCTGAAATTGGCAACTCTTTGCTGCACGCAATTGAAACAATATCAGACTTTTCACACCCAATTCGATGATGATATAACGGATATTCACAAAAAGAAAACAAATCCAGGAAACAAAATATTAATTCCTTAATACTTGTTTAGCAAAAGTGGCCCACTTTAGTTAAAAATCAATATGTTACTAATTGTCAGGGATTGAGTCCTCTCCCTAAATCGCTGTGGGCTGTATCATAAACGCTCGCTCCTTTGAAATTATTGATTGTGTTTTTGCTGTTTGTTTTGCGGGCATTTTCCATCTTAGTGCACAGAGTTAATTTGTCACCAAGAAGTGTCAATAAGGATTGTACTAGAACGACTAACAGACGCACGGTATGTTTATATTTAATTCGCTTTTATTTGAACGCAGAAATCATCAAGAATTTACATATCTTTGCGAATATCCATTCAGACGATTCAACCATAATCATGAATACTGGGTGTTTCCCCCCCCCCCCCCCCCACATGTTCAGATCCTTGTTCTCTAATGTGTCTTCAGAAGAAAAAAACCGCGAACATTGATAACTTACGAAATGCATACATACATGTATGAAAGATAAAAAGAGTTCTGTCAATCTTCAAAACTGTATGAAATACTGATAATTTTACAAAAATTCTGAGTGAAGATGTTTATGCGAAAATTAATGTCTCGCAAAATGTTCGATTAGTTTGCTATGTGAGCCTGTGTATCATGTTATTCCCCCTTAAAAAGTGTGACACCTGTCTCTAAGAGGAAAGAAAATCGAAATCCCTAGAAGCCAAACGCAACCAATAATTCTGACTTCAGACATTAGACTTTCGCCGCAACTCTCTCAGAAGATATTCTTAAAGTGTTTCTGATCCATTAAACTTCTGAAAGGGGTCTCTTGTTCATTTGATCCGGCTTTTCAACACCGATACAATTCAATTGGGAATTGATGACTTTAAAGAGATAAAGTTCGCTCCGGTTTGCACTTTAAAACATCTCAACATGTACAGTGCTTCATGTTTTAGAAAACATAGCTACTTAATCTTGGTTTCGTTTTACATTAATGTAAAGCATTCAATAAAACCGGCTTTTATTGACCTTAAAACACTAACTTAAGAGGTTTACACATCAACTGTACATGTTTTCCTCGAAACAGCGCAGCATTATAACCGATAATCACATTGCCAATCATTCCCTTAAAGGGGCTGGTCGGGGAAAAAATGTCATATTTGCTAAAATGGCATACACATGTTTAAAATACCTTCTTATGAAATATACGGATTCAATTTTTGCTGAAATTCACTCCGTAAGAATAAAAATTATAACTATATTAAAGAAATCCTTAATCGTCACCTGACAGTCTAAAACTCTCAATTGACCCAGATCAGTGATGTAATTTTACCGCATGCGCGTCATCAACAAGGCCAAATGTAAACATCGCGGCGAAAGAAAAAGATGCATGCAAAAGTCATGACAGGCACGAGGTATCAATACCGTTATATATAACAACAACATATAAGTAGGAATACTACACTTGCATCATACATGACCCTTGAAAACAATTATTTACGTATAGTATTGCTGTCTTGTCCGCTAGTTGAGTCCGACATGGCTGATAGACGGCGTGCTGTTGTTGTTACTCCACTGCCTCATGATCACTTTCGAAACAACCACGTGACACATATAAAAGGATCTGCGCTAAATTTACGCGGGGCTTCCCCGATATTTCAGTGGTCAAAACTGGACATTGCAAGCAGAACTCGACCATCATATTGCCGTGGTATAACTTTTCGAAGGCCAGAGAACGCATTTAGACCTATTTATTTTGTATTTTTTCCCCCCGACCAGCCCCTTTAAGGAATATAATATATATTTAAAATTAATATTACTGTTAAACTTGTAATTCTTGTGAATACTTTCTGTGGTTGCTTTTATTTGAAGCGCTTTGAGACAACCTACAAATTAGGCTGTGATAAAGCGGTATATAAGAACCTAGAGCTATCATTATTATTATCATCACTAGGATATACATTTGCGTGAGGCTAATTGACAATATTTCCCACTCTATCAGAGGTATTATTTGAATATGGTTACGACTCCTGCCGTAAAATACCGTCAAATTGCCGTATTTATCTCTTAAATGGACATTAGTTGGACTTAATCGCTAGATCTACATGCGCATATGGTGTTGTATTAAGGTCTGCTTTAATAGTCAATCAAAGAATGCGAGTTGCATTAACAATGCTGTTTTCAGACTCATATCCTCGCTTCAAATTGTTTCCCTACAGTTATGATCATAAAATGAAACATTCAGTCGTTCGTTGAAATGTTTTCGAATTTCTTAACTACAGAGTTGTCATGCTGTCATGACGTCATATTTCATTGAAGGATTAATAATTTATTCTTTGATTTGATGTCTCCTCATGATCAGTTTCTTGTATTGTGTTTTGTATTTACTTCTCGATTCGTATTTTGTTCTTGTGTTTTTCATTACTTATTTTTATTTATCTTAAGCCAGTGCGGTATTGTGTGATGTTACAGAAGTGATTACACCCCCCCCCCCCCCCATTCGTTGGACGTTTTATGCTTTGAGGACGGACTATTAACATGCGTAGAACAGTATCTTTTTGCATTGCTAGTTGCAATGAAACAATTATCAATGCTGCAAGCAAGTTAAGTAACCATGATCTTGCTCGTAAGAAGAAAATTATGTCATAGAGTTACGCTTTGCCATTTTAAACGAGCATTACGACGCACGAGAACTCAAGCGCCAACGTGTCATGGGAAATCGTCATCTTTAAATGGCAATGAATGGTTACCATGGCTTAGCAAGTCAAGCGATGGAATGAGACGTTAATTACTAGAAATCCGACGAAATGATGCACCTATTTAAAAGTGAACATATTAATAAATACTAATTAATAATTAAAGATTCTTATCTTCCGTTTATCACAACATAGTTCTTGTGTTGTCTCGAAGCGGTTCACAAATTAAGATCCGTGGTTATAGGCCCTTTGTAACCAGCCAATATCTTTCTCAACTCCCTGGGGAGCATACAGCCACTGCTGCCATTTCGGCGCTCACACAAAGCATTTAACAATTCTAGCACTGCTCAACCACGTACTCATTTACAGCTGAGTAGACTGGAACAAACGGAGTAAAGTATCTTTTTTCATAGATACAACACAGTGCCGTGCCGTGACTCGGACCCGCCACCCTTCGGTCACGAGCCCGGCGTCCTATGTACCACTAGACTACCGTACCTTTATTAGAGGACATATTTCTGTATCGTATGGCCATTTCGTTCATGTAGGACATTTTTAAAGTAGTATTAAAGGTCACAAGTATGACAAAATTATGCCTTGAGTTTTTCTTTAACATATGTTAAATACAGCGAAACAGGGAAAGTTGCCAATACAACCCTTTACAACGTTACGACTAAACAAATTTTGGTTACAATAGATAATAATTGTTAGATAGGTATTCCAAGTAAACCCTGTCAGAAAAAGTCATAATTAAAGTAAAATATGATAATAAGATTTGTAGATATGTCAAAACTCCTCAAAACAACTCGTCCGAAGCCCGTATTTGATAAACAAATCAAATGAAACACATTAAGATGCTAATTATTGAATTGAGCACGATGACAACACAATGAAGAGTATGTGAATGGCGCCAGATACGTTTTCATTTGTTTAACATTATATGAATACTTCCGGTTCCACTTTGTAGACGCAACAAGGGCAGATAACTCTAAGTTTCATGGTATGAGTTCGTATAACGAATGACAGAAAATATATATACAAGTAAGCTGACCTATTTTTTTCCCGCTTTGCCGACATTACTTACCAAGATATCTTCTACTGAAATTACCAATATGTGTTTGCGGCTGATATAAGTGGCTTTTGCAGTACATTCCTCTATACTGTCATAGCTGAATGGAAATGTTTGCTGTCGATAGAACAAACTAATACATTGTAATAGGAGATAGAAAAGTGCACGGTCAGACTGGGGTTCTAGACCAATACCCCTCCCCCCGAACTCTAGACGGACGCTCCACCAATTGAGCCACCTGGTCCCTGGTCCCCGACGATCGACCCAGTCCAGTTTCGCCGTACATTATAAATGTGGTATGCTTTTCTTCATCAACATGACTTATCTTTCCGTTATTGTCGACCTTCATATTCTCCTTAAATGGGCGGATTGGTCGAGTGGTTAACACTCCGGCCTTCCAAGCAGGCGGCCGGGGTTTGATCCCCGAAGTCGCCGTACGCATGGAATATTCAGAGAAATTGTTTTTTCTCCTGCCCACACAACTCCAACAACCCAGATGGAGTATACAATGTTCTGGGGTGGGCGTTGCGGTATCTGTGCTGTAGCATTCAAGTGAGGTGGCTACCGTTGGAAGCATGGTCCCACTACAAACAGAACACAATACATCTCCAGCACATACACAGGCTTACCCACATAGGGAGATATTAGCCAGTTGGCATAGGACTAGTAGTAAGCGCCTGATAAGGCAGCTCCTGCAAATTCCTCAATATTGTACTGATTAATATATATGCTAATTGTATTGCCTGTATAAAATTGTATATATATGTACTGTAAAGCGCTTTAGAGTGGCTTATGTTAGCTAGATAGGGCGCTATATCAAATGTTGAATTTTTATTTATTTATTTAAAGTGAACCAAATAAGATAACAAACGAAAACAAAATAATCGACATTGGAGAGACACCAAATCCCAAGGACATACAACATGAACCAAAATATATATACCGCTGACGGAACCAGATGTTCAGTAAGGCTGAGCGTTTCCTGAGTAAATGTTTCATCCATCATAGAGTCTCCTTGTCAAATCTAGGACTAGAAGTCACAAAAATGTGACCCACTTATACACCTCGTTTTGTTGTTAAAATCTGTACCAGGACAGTCCCGATATTAAATGTTATTTGTTAGATTATGCAGAGTGTTCAACTTGTATGAGAATTTAACCAGCATTTACGAAATTAAATGTTGAATTGACACTAATCAAGTGACGTCATCACATATTAATAGTGCACTAGTTGCATATGCATTCAGATTTAAATACGATCCCATCACGAAATTTGGTGTAGCAATGGTTGGCATAAGTTGTATCGATACGTGTGGTGCTATTTCTTTTCTTAAGTATTTGGTGTGTGAGAAATACTCGCCTGACATCAGCTTAATTCGTTATCACTAACTTAACTACATACCACCACGCAAACACTGGATTTTTCTCTCAAGTCAATGTTTGCGCGCCTTTCTTGCTTCAAAGCTGTCACTGTTGGCAGAGTTTACGAAGCGTTTCCATGGTGACACTGGAATGAGATTCATGCGAGAAATATATAAGAATAGACACCTGTAAATATATCAACCTTTTCACTTTAGATGATGATTTGTAGTCTAAAATATTTCATTGCATCCAAAACCGTTTTATAATTATTTTCACGAAAAGATTCAATTTTGGTATTTGCGTATGAATGTTACTTATGTACTTTGGTCGAGTGGTTTGCATACTCTATGGGTTTTAAATGTAAATTGGGAAACGCTTGATATCTATATCAATACAGCTTCAGAAGATGTACGAAGAATCGTGTCTTGGAGATAAGGAAATGACCTTGTTTTTTAAGCTGAACTCATTAAAGTCGATTTTATTCATTCCGTTTTCGTATATAAATACACATGTAAGTATCAAATGAGCTATCCGTCCGAAGGCAACTCCTTCATTTAAACATAAAATATTTCGTGTCAAAGGCATGGCTTCCGTTCGTTTATCCAAAGGTTGATAAAGTTCAAAATTTAAATTTATACACTGTACTGTTTAAAATTTCCGGAATATTTATACGAAAACATGTAAATTGTGTGGAATGTAGATTTTAGTCTATTTTTATTCACAGTAAAGTGTAGAGAGACTTGATGATGTATTGATATCTGTTTGCATGCACGCGTTGAACTGTTATGTAAACAAAAAAGAGGCATTTTTATTGTGGTCTTACGAAGAAAAGGGTTAATTGTAGAAAATGCCATCACTGGTTACAAGATGTTTTCACATGAAAATCTGGAAACGTTTTTTATGGCCTTAGGAAAGCCCTCAACCTGGAAATTTGCTATAAAGTTTATATGCTTTTCCTTTTTCCCAATTTGGAAACTGACCCTCCCTTAAGAGAAAATCTGAATTAGGACAGAGAGTGGCCATTGACACCCTAGGTTAATTTGTTACATCACCTTACCAGACTGGCCAGGTCCTTGTATGATTCTACCATCTGATACAGCATAGGGAAACTACCCAGGAGAAAGTCTTGTGTTATAAATGTAAACACATGGATTAAACGAGTTGATAAACTGATCTGAGCAAAAACAGACTACATACAGTACATATTCCATTAATTACCGGCATTTATTTAATTGAAAAGGATCTCGTATTTCTACTAGTGTGTTAACGTGTGTATAGTAATCAAACAATACTGACGGAACAGCACACGATGAATATATGTCATTCACGCGATTGACTCAAAGCTATTAATAGTGTTTTGTATACAAAACTGATTTCCCAATACTCCCATCGACACATAATTATGACTTTATAACCAATATAAAATACTGTTTGTCACTTAATTTCATGGTGCACTTATTTTTTTTTACGTTAATTCAACGAAACAAGTAACACTTCTGCTACTGAAAGGAAAACGATGCTTCCATACATGTAAAACCAAAAAAACTATATATTTGAAAGGAAAACATGTTTGTAACTTATCTGTAGTATGTTTGTCAGTCAGATGTGTTGAAACAGACATATATTTACCGATAACCCATTCTTAAAAGTGAATGATTGGCGGAAAACTAATCAGCATTGTCGCCACCGTAGCAATTAAATGCAAACAAAAGTGCTTAAAGCGTTTTTGACGTTCCAAAATAGCGGTAATGCGTGAAGTGATCTGTTTTGTATACTGTTTGCTTTCTGAAGGAAAATCTTCGATTCCTCACCGGTTCTGTTATGCCAATTTTTACGTGTATGGTCTATTCAGAGAAAGTGTTTTCTTCCTGCCCACATACATGTATCTCCAACAACCCAAGTCGAAAATATAATGGCCTGGGGTCGATGTTGCGGTATCTATGCTATAGCATCCAAGTGAGGTGGCACTATAAATGATGCCGTTTGAAGCACATTACATCTCCAGCACACACACGCAGGCATACACACATAGGGAGATATTAGCCAGGTGACATAGGACTAGTAGTTAGCGCCTGACAAGGCAGCTCCTGCAAATTCCTCAAAATTGTATTGATTAATATATATGCTAATTGTATTAATTGTATATCTATGTATTGTAAAGTGCTTTAGAGTGGCTTATTCTTGCTAGAAAGGGCGCGATATCAAATGTTGTATATTATCATTATAACTATTCATCAGCCTGTGTTCGACTCTTCGCCAGTGTTGTTAGCATGGTTTCATCTACTAATATTTTATGGAGACAATGCGATGAATGTCTGAAGGTGGAATCTTTTATAAGACATCTTGATTTAAATCTTTTAACTAAGCTTTATTAAACACGTTTGTTCGCAAACTATGCCTGAAGGTTTTATTCGCGTGATGAGATTCATTACTGAAGGGCTGATATCTAAATATCCAAATTAAATATTTATGAAATTAATATTTGCACTGATAAATTTGTGATTGAATCTCGAAAAACTGTGCTTTACATTATATTTTATCATTTCATAGCGGATCATATCTATGACGGGATGATCTATTAAAACCATATATATAAAGGGAATCAATTCTTAAGTATTCACTACGACCTTCAGAGAATATTATCAACTCAAACATGTATTGGGGGGAAAAAATCTGTACAAATGGATAATTTGACTTTTTCGATTAGGCGAAATAACGATGTTTGAAAGAATATAACTTTGCAAGTGTGACGGTACAAGTTGGTGTGACGTCATACCGCGTGACATATATGCTAATGTGAAAAGAATGTAAAAATCGCCAATGAGCTATTCTGTGTAAAATTTGACTCTTTTTATTAACTCTAAATCCGTATCAAACAAGGTCTTTCAACAGCATCATATTTTTTTCTCTAATATGTTTTCCACCCTTAACATCGAATGCAGAAATACATTTCAACATTTTCTACGCTCATGACAAGTACAGTAAGTGGGACTATATTGCACATTTAAACATTACATGTCAGTCATTGCCTAAGTTTAACCTAAATATCAAAGCTTTTCGAATTAAATCTTAATATTTCCTGCAATGTGTCTTCGGTAATCTGACGGAAATGTTCGACATGAGAAATTGTGTCAAGCATGGTCGCTAAAAAAACAATCAGCGACGCTTGGAATGTATGGCGATATTAATGTTCTGATCAAAGCATTTGATTGATATTGATATTTTCATGTGCACATTGCATTTCATGCAAGAGATAAATGGTTGCAGATTTATCTTTTATTTCCGGTTATTATCTGCACACGAAGTGGGTTAATAAATAAAGCATTCCCGACATAGTATATTGTATTAAGCAGAATGTATACGAATTTATTACCCGTGTTCCGAAAATACTTTTACTGCGCCGCATTGCATGGTATGTTTGACGTCACAGATATTGTAAACATGGGTTGTTGATGACATGAAAACAAAGCAATAATACAAATTATCATTCTTTTCCTTTTTGTCTGCTAAGATAAAAACTTTGCGGTTTATCGCCATCTGCATGCATAACTTGAAGGTTGCTGGCATCAATTTCTCAGAACAAAGAAACATTGCCAGAGTTACATCTATGTCGTTGCTTCAAACACAATTCAAGGAACGTTGTATATTATTCTGCTACAGATCAAATAACAAAAGCAACGCGACCGCTACACAAGGGGGCAATGTCTGGGTCTGGAAAAATTTAAAGTAATAAAGCAACGTCGTTAACGATGAAAATTTACCCAAAATCTTCGATTTTTAAATAAATATACAATAACACAGTACCAATGGAAACCTCAAGAGACATACGACGCTAAGTGAATTCCATGATAACATGTAAAAACCCGAGTCAATATTGGATATATTACGTCTGTTTGTTCTGCTTCCGTTCGCAAAATAATCTGATGCAGTGAAATATACCTTTTATAAGAAGTAAAACTATTCAAGTATTACTATAAGACTCTTTCATGCCCCGGTGTGTAGGATAAGGAAATTGCACCGAAGATATTTTTTTTCAAATGTTGTAAAGAACAAGGATTACTGAGTTTTTTTCTCTCACCAATTTGAAAATCCCGAGGGTGAAATTTCCCTATCCTTCACCCCTGGGTATAAAAGAGTATTTTCCCTCAATCCAAATACCTGAATTATCACAGAAACCACAACAAGGCGTTGCAATTCTAGCATCGAGACATCGGAATGTTCACAATTTTGTGACGTCACCTCATTGTCCTGTCATAATAAACTTAAAGGAATGACAAACATTGGTTTTTTCCAATAGCTAATTATGAAAACAGGGGATAATGAAATGTTTTGTTTGTGTTTTAGGAAGTAAAATTAATCTGAATACACATCTCGTTTCGTTGCTTCTATACCAGCTTAAACCTTATGTCGGATAGTATGGTTGTGATCATTTACAGCATGCAGATAATCAAAATATAATCCTGATGAACGCCAATCCATGAAATACTGCTGTTTCACATTAACGAGTGAAATAAAGACCTTTTAGTTAATAATCTTGCTCATATAACCCCGCCATCCCCTCACCCAAATTGAGGATGCATCAACATATAAACAACGTCGAATGATAAATGGCAATAAAGTAGAAAACTACTTTTAGAAAAGTTAAGATTCCGTTTTTAAATGAAAATCTAGATATACATCGTCCCGAGTACCTTTCAGAATACCCTATTTCATTTAGTCTTCTCTCAGAAGCTTTGATGCGATTTTCTTTTCTTTTTTTTCTCCTTGATCGGATTTCCTGACCAATTACCCTTTCGAATTAATGATGCTGTGTGCTTCTTTATACAGCTTTGTCGACGCCAATGCTGAAATCCGAAACTAACATGGTCGATCTATAACATCGCACCAACAGGTTTTCTCATTATTTATGCGAAAAATCAACAGCTTATTAACATGTAGAAAAACTCCTAGTGCAAAATAAAATCCGCTTATATAACCAGGACCCACTTGTATAAAATATCTCAAAGTTAAGGAAAAGCTCAAGCAATGTATTGTCTATGGGAAATCCTAGACTTGAGGAAATCTCAAGATTTGAGATGTTTTATACAATTTGGCCCAGTCGTTTACACCTATATAGTATCCGCCTAAAGAAGCCCTTTAAGGCAAAAAGGCCTAGCAGTAGATCTTGGATACTTATTATTTTATTCTATATTTTCCTTCGAAAGAACTTGTTTATATTGACTTTAAGCAAGAATGGATAATTATAAAAGCAAAATATATTTAATTTTTTTTTATATTTTTCTGAAATATTAGCATCCGGAAGGCAAGATTTCCAGGTAATCGAATTCACGACAGTCTTTAACGTTGACCCTGACCTTTCTTAAATGCATGTTGTCCGACACTTAGATATCAATGTCACTAAACTTCGGGCGACTCCGGACGTTATGGGTGGGTAATTTAGTGTGCCCGGCACAACATGTTGTACGCGTCATAAGGCTTCCTGTCAAATCGAGGGACGTTTGAAGGTCACCAACTTGCACAGTATGAAAGAAGGACGTAAGACACACGTATTTGACTGTACCTATAAAATATTGTAATAAATAGTGAACTGTCTTATTTGGAATTAATAATGAGTTAAGTGTGTACATAATGAACCTTGCTTCTACACAAGCTTACGGCTAACATTGATAAGCAAAGAAGACACAGGATTTTAGTCTGGGAAGAAAACAAGATCAAATCTTTGGAATTGAGGTCGAAGATGGCGGCCTTTGTATTGTTCTCTTTTTGTAGCAAATATTCTATACCACAACAGAAAAAAATGTGACACAATATTTATATCAAGTTTTTTTCGTCGATACTATGAATACATGAAACACTCTCTGCCGTTATTAATTTCGGACTAATTTGTGTAGTACCTGTGTTTAGCGAGATCATACAAAAACACGATAACCGATCCACGTATTTGGTATATTGCTGTTTATTGGCTTTCAGCGGGAACAGTGTACAATGTTTCATGATCTCATTGGGATATATTAATTCTCGTTGTGCAGTACCGATATCGGCCTACATGATTACATGTACGTTCATTAGTGAGCATTGTGGTCGAGTTGTCACTATCCCAGCTATGTTTTTTCATCGATTTTAATTTCGTTCATGTATTTCCTTTCGCTTACACTTCGGTGTTCCTTTGTTGTTTTCGTAAGCTTTGTTGTGATGCTGGTGATGCTTCCTGACTTATCTTCCGAAGTTCAAATAATTTTATGGTATTTGATATCTAGGTCATATCGTTATATATATGTCATAAGAAAATGATGGCGCCCTGTGAGGAACGAAAAGGAATGTGTTTATATCGGAAAACGTCTGAAGTATCCCACTGAATAATGTCACTGGGACTCATTTCAAGAACACGTGTATGTTGTCATCGATTAGAGTGTTTAAAAGGTAAGGACATCCTCGATACCCCAGGGGTAACGTTATCTTAAGCTCTCCGCACACCTTGCGTATGTCACAGCAAATGGAAGTCACTCGGCTAGATATTTGATTGGTCTAAGGTAAAACAAATCTGACAAATCGCTAGGCTGATACCTGTCCTTTGAAGATTACAAAGGAGCGACACCCGACTTCAAAGCCAGTCAATTTAACCGCTACGCAGCCGCATGATTCTTTTGATGCACATCAAAGGATTAAACTAGTCATCTTGTCTCATCCACAAGGTGGCGCACTCTGGGCCTTCGATATTGTCATGACATATTCCATGGGTGCAGAGGGTGTGCATGAAGGTGATCTCTGGAGTATCAGGGATGAAGTAAGGGTTGCCAACCCGTAATCAACTATTATTTGAGCAGTTTGAAAGATATAAAGACATTTTTATTTATTTATTTAAATATAATGAATGTATGTTCTAAATCATTTTATCAACATCTGACTTTTTTAATTTTGTTAAACACATGCCGCATGGAACATGGAATGTATGTTACATGCATAATTAAATGTCAGCTTACAAATAATTCCATAAAAATAACGCAACATCAAAATTGCCATATAGGTGCAATGAACATGTTCATGTAATTGAAGACGCTTAAAAGTGCATGTGTGCTAGGGTTAAGGGGACCAACAAGGTTAATTACAATAAATTATCTTTATTACTAATGTAAAAAAAAATGTGTAGGCAATTTCCGAAAGAATTGTGCCGTATATATCACATGCTGCCATGCATTTTATAGACTTATAATTGTTCGAAACTTGGAGATTGCCATCTTTGAATCATAACTACAGAACAGTAGAGGTAGAGTTCAAATTATGGGCATTGAAACCACATAACACCCTGACAAGGGAAGTAACTCTAAGCAACAGAAACTCCTTTTTGGTCGATTCGTCTTCTATAGTGAAGGAAGAATACTCCAAGTCGAAGAAAACCCCGAATGGAACTCTTCTTCGCGAGTAAAACTGTTGCAGTGTTACGATACACCTTAACTCTGAGTAGTTTTTGTCAGTGAATAAAGAATAAGGGCTTTAAACATTTGGGAATATTTATCGATCTGCGATATTTGTGCGAAATCCATTTCCACCTAACCTGATAGTCTCGTGTACAGCTACTTAGCATCCACGTTTGGGTATCGTAAATAACTCATAAAATTTACAAACTAATTCTCATCGTAATAACAGAAAGTATGTCAAATTACACGAACCTCAAAATTAACTTACGATTTGCATATTTATGTAGCAATACGTTATACACAAATATCCCATTTAGAGTCAGTTATACATTGGATTAGCATAGAGAGCTATAACTGTAATCTTTGTCCAATATTTCATCGAGACCAAATAGCTTCCAGCTACATTGGATGAACAGGTCGGCAGCTTGATGTTTTAAAAAAACACATTTAGATGAATTCTGAGAGTCATGTTCCATTACGTATTATACCAGATGATTTATGTTTCAGTTTAGTTTTCTTAAATTAATTTAAAACGTGTGAAAAATGAATTATTCAGTTTAAGAAAAAGCATCTTTTTCAATTGACATTTTTTCTTTATTTTCTTTTTGCAAGCTAACCAGACTTTTGGAATATGGGTTATTATGACCATTATCTGTGAGTGACCACTACGTCCAGCTGGGAGGGGAATAAGAGGTCGCTAGTGTTATCCTGTTGAAGTCGTTTCCCGACGTTATTGCTATATTAATGTCATTCTGTAGTATCTATGTGCCACCACATGTGTATTCCCTTCTTTAGATTAATTGGGACAAGGTTAAGCCGCTAACCTCCTTCTTCTTCTATACACCGAATGGAATAAAAATAACTCTGCTGACATTTCTTATTGTCAAATCATCACTACAGAAATAAGATGAAGGAAGCACCAATTTAAGAATTTAGCACGGCGATGCAGACAGCTTTGCTTTACCAAACCATTTATGTAGCCATTAAATCCATTTAGGTTTGGTCAGTCGTACTAGAGGTCAAAGGAATCAACATCCATGTCTAAAGCGTTCAAAAACATACATATTGAAATGTACAGGGCAATGAGCACTTTCTACAAAATTCATTAGTTTAATTCATTTGCGACGTAACAAGATATTTGATTGGTCAATCGTAACAATTTCCGAGGAACCTCTACCATCAAGGACAACCTCTATAGACGGATCTAAGTCGTTACCAATAAGGTGAATGGAACAGACGCGGGATGAGGTGGGACACCACAGTTTGTGTGAATAGATCAGGTGATGTCTTGCACGTTTTGGTAAGACTGATGATTTTGTTCCATTTCTTGCAAAGGTAACAAGACAGAGACAGCATTTTTTGTGTGAAGATGATCCATTCAAAAGATCATGAAGGGTCAGCAACGGCAGGATATGGGACGGGGAGTCGTCTTCTTCCTCTATTTCCTGGTTCTGCTCGGGTTCAGGTTCAGGCTGATTTTTGTTCCGAAGATACTTCATGTAGCACTTCTGGCAAATAAGTGCTTGTTCCTTTGCTGACATCAATCCTTGTTGCACCAGCGTATCTAGGAGCCATTTATATTGTGGACTATTTACATTGCGTGCACTTCTGTTCTTATTGCCACTACGTTTCTTGAAGTATACTTGACACCCTTCTCCAACACATTTACCCTCCATCTTGAAACAATAACGATTGGTTTATGAAGCGTCGATAAAGTAACAAAATAGCAAGCCACCGATGATTGCTGTAAACAGCTAATACTTAGTAGTTTGGTACAATTATGCGAAAATGTGTGATAAATAACGAACAACTAATTACACAAAATAACAAGACAATATAATAAATCACATTCAATACCTCCAAGAAGCGCAGAATTGATTGATTACTTAGAACAAAATAAAGTATTTCATATGGATAATCTATCTATTCGATGTGGCGTGGTCGGCAGGCACAAAGAAAGTGAGACAAGTCAGGGTCCCAACCCTGACAGAGCCACAACGCTTTGGAGATGGGACAATAAAACAAGGAAAGTGAGACAAGAATAGCTAGCGTCGAGTCAATGATTCCGTAAACGTATAGACAAAGACAAGAAGATACGGATAAATGTACAAGGCCACACGATCAGAAAATTCAGAAGAGGACAACTTGAGATAGAACAGTATTCATGTATCAGGGTGTCCTCAGTGTAAATCTTTATATCGATACTGTTTATTTAGTCGTTACACATCATAAAACTGTCATGAAAATATCCGCTCTGATATTCAATATAAAAGTTTGTATATAATAAGCTATATAATAGGGTTTCAGACAAGGTTGTTACTCATTTCCCCTTTTCTTTCAATTTACAACCACATTCAGGCGGCGATATGAGAACGTTCCACCACATGGAATTAGCTGATTTTTGGTACACATATGAAA
The DNA here is from genome assembly GCF_002113885.1 of Mizuhopecten yessoensis. Lineage (NCBI taxonomy): Eukaryota > Metazoa > Mollusca > Bivalvia > Pectinida > Pectinidae > Mizuhopecten > Mizuhopecten yessoensis. Next base: position 1,914,494 of record NW_018408252.1, on the reverse strand, counting down.
CAAGTAAAGCTCTATCCGATTTTCTGATGGAAATTTGCATCCAAAACTATATAACGGGAGAAAATTGCAATTTTATGGCATTTTTCTTCATAATTGTGTCTCTGCAAGTGCATTTTCATCCGAGAATATTTTTTTTATGTTTTATGAATAAACACGATGTTTTGGAAATATTTATCAAAAGAAATTTATACTATGTTGCGAATTACAATTTCGAGATAACCTTCTTTTATTTACGAACTTATGTCTTTGATGCTGAAATTGACAACTTTATAAAAAATACATTTTCACTGAAATTATGAAATCTGCGTGTCGGAAAGGTGTAAAATTATTCTTCGGAAAAGAAAAAAACAATAGTTGAGCTAGATAAGAAATTATATGGGAGCAGGCTCCTATGGAGAATTAACATTACTGGAAACAGACCCTTTACAACGTAAGATACTAAAGATAATTTATACTTATACCAGTATTTCAATTAAAATGTATCAGAATAAGATTCTAGCATCAAGGTCATGGCCAGGTTTAGGGTGGTCGGGTGGGCCGGTGAATAGCGCACTTGCCTTTCACCAAGGCGGCCGGGGTTCGATTCCCCGATCGGATGTGGAAAGGTATGGGGTCACCTGCCCAACTACGTGGGTTTTCTCCGGGAACTCCGGTTTCCACCCACATTAAGAGCCCCCGCGCGCTAACATCCGGGCCAACAAGAGTGATAAATATAAGTTGTAAAAACAACATAGACTATATAAAGTTTATTTTTATTTTTTATTTCGGCCAACAACTGGACCTGTAGTTACAGCAGAGTCCGACACCTTATGAGTGGAATAATCACTCGAAATACGTTGAGGAAGCTACTCGTTAAAATTACATACAATGTACATGTATATTGTCCACCTAATGTATCGAAGTCGATGGCATCAAATGACATTTTACATGGAGTAAAAACGCCTTATAAATGACCACCCTTTCGATTGCAGATCCAAAAACGACACAGAATACCAAGATTCTTTTGTCTTTTTTTTTAATACAAATTTGTCTTTTGTCTTTTTTTTAATACAAATTTGTCTTTTGTCTTTTTTTGTAATGCAAATTTGTCGTTTGTCTTTTTTTGTAATACAAATTTGTCTTTTGTCTTTTTTTGTAATACAAGTTTGTCTTTTGTCTTTTTTTGTAATGCAAATTTGTCGTTTGTCTTTTTTGTAATACAAATTTGTCTTTTGTCTTTTTTTGTAATACAAGTTTGTCTTTTGTCTTTTTTTGTAATACAAATTTGTCTTTTGTCTTTTTTTGTAATACAAATGTGTCTTTTGTCTTTTTTTGTAATACAAATTTGTCGTTACAATATATTTTAAAATGATCTCTCAGAATACGTCCACCCTTGTCACAACTCTGACGTTTTACTGGTGGAACATTCTGGTTGCAAGATATATTGAAGTTTGATTGAAATATGGCGCCAAATTGGGCACTTTGAAGATACACATAAATGTTTATGTTAGCATTGAATCTGGATAAAGACAAAGAGCGATACAAAATGAGCGGTAGAATCGCATTACCTTGTTTCTTTCCAATCGTAGATAATTGTTAAGATGAAAAACGAGCTTAATATACGAAACTTCAACAAGGATTATAATTGACATTGATTGCCCTAACTAATATGGGCAGTATGGCCTTTGATGTATGTACATCGTGGGCTTGTTGTGTAGTTCGATATAACGAGCAAGCAAACTGTCTAAATTAACTCAATTGTCTATATAATGATCGGTTACTCGAAGAACGCATGTTTTATATACAAGCATATCAAAGACAATAAGAAGTGACGTTGTGTTTACCACCGCTAATTACCGATCCGTACACATTGTTATCACGACTGTTGATTGCCACATCAGAAGCTACGAGGTTAGTATCAAATGTCCCTCTCATTCTGGATCCTAGAGACACGAGCATACGTATGTATCATGCCTACTGCAGCTGTAATTTAGATAGATGACGATCTATCATTGCTCCCATAGAATCCGCTACCACGGCCATTAGAGCTTCCGAACAAAGGTATTCATCCGCGCTCTGTTCACTTCCGGCAGATTCATCACCAGTGGTTGCGACTTTAGTCCGCGCATTAATTTTAGACATGGCGGTACGGTCACTAAGCATTAGTGTCGTAGTTTGCCGCTAGGTGACGTGTGTCGGGAAACACCATTCGATCGAAAGATTAATGACAGTGAGAGAGGGGTGAGATACGCAGACGAACTAGTGCAGCGGAAAGATAAATCTTGCCCTCAGGTCTGACTAGGTTTCCTGTCGCCTTTCTTTACGCTTTGCAATCTAGAAATCTAACACATAAGCACTAGACAATTGAGGATGCACGTGTATTTGTAAGCAAACATTATAACAAATATCCATTTTGTTTTTTCAAATTCAAATTAGTATAAAATTGAAATGAGAATACTTTACAAGCATTAAAAATAAATTTTGTATTACTCTATTAATCCATGATTTTTATTAGAGCTATTCCTGTTCAAATGTCTTACTAAGTATTTCCGAGTATGCGATATACATACGCTATTGTGTATTTTCCAAACGTTCCTTAGTTAAGTCAAAAATTGTCAACCAGATTTTTTTTTTTTACATGTTTCGAGGTGTGGAACAATTCAAGAAAGGAGATAATATAATTATGATGTTCACATGTGTCCTTAACTTCGTTCTCCCCTTGCGCGGTAAATTACTATAACGGCGGAACTAAAAATACTCTTTAATCATGCATGTGGCAAATAGGCAATTCGAGACTAATAATTGTAATTGTAGAGAAAAACTCTAAAAGTTCATCAAAATTAACCGTTGAATGGTATTTTAGACTTAGTGTGAGTTGAAAACGCTCTCCTAAAAATAATTAAAAAGGAAACCTAAATTTCACACTTGTATATTTATAAAATTAATTGTCTCGGGCAAAAATTCTTGAAAGAAATATAACACTTTGCGTTTGAATAAAATTTTCCGGACCTTTAAATAACTGATGTTTCTTGGGTTTCATTGTATTTTGAAGAAAATCATTCAAAATGTATTTCCAAAATTTTCGAAATTTCAGCTTGTTAATTGGTTTCTTTTTATGTGTCTTTAAACAGTTGTTTTTCCAATTAAATCATTTGTAATTGTACACATTAATCCGTCGTTCTGTTTATAACAATCTAAACGGAAATAAACCGGAAAAAACAAATGCCATAAAATTGGATTAAGTACTTATGATGTCGATACCAATCAGACCTCCAACAAAAACAGCTGCAATGCATTACCCAACAGTCTTTATTGAAATACTCGGCTTCCCACATCACATAATCTTCACGGAAATTCACAGTAGAAGATCGCCCGGTATGAAATTTATATTCTCTGTTATAATTGTTGTGCACTTATACTACTCCTGTTCTTAATTACACGTGACTGCGCGTGAAATTCATGTAAATGACGCCAGCTTGATGGAGCAAACATATGCTAAATGGTGTGCCGTTAGTTAGACCAATGAGCTCTCCATTTTCCTACTTTCATACGAATAGAAGGCGAATCATTTTAGTTGATATCTTGAATAGTTAGCGCCGTTAATGCAGCACTCCCTTCCTGCTTATATAAAATGCTGCTCTTAAACAGTTAAGGAAAAACCTCTTATTATTCAGGTTATTTTCTTGTGAGCTTCTTACCGGAAATTGCTTTCACTTACCGCTGTGTGTATGCGTGAGAGGAATGCGCAGAGTAACATTAAGGATGATGGGCGGGTGAAGTTGGTTTCATGGAAAGATTTTTTTTTTTTTTTTTCTGACAGCATGCCGTTTCTGGTATATTTTAGCACTGGGGTTGTGTCCTTTATAATGCTTTAACTCTATTTCCGCCTAAAAGCATTACTCCTCGTAGATTTGACTCCGTAACCATTTTTAGATGCCTATCAAAGACTTGGACTGTTTCCTCAATAGCCTTGTAATTATTACATTAAAACACCTTATCCTCGTAAACATCTGAAGCGTCAAGGAGGATAATATTACTTAATATCCACGGTATAGAATTTCAATTTTAAAGGCAATTTATTAATTAAAACATAATCTAACTGAACTGATATACATGTACAGGTTCGTATATATACTTTTATGAAGTTTTATCAAAACACATGGTACCGCATGTGTCAAAATGGAGAGTAGTAACAAATATCTCAGTTAAGATTTCTGTTTGTATATATTTAATCAGGTGTTAGTGATTAAATTGATGGAGTCAAAAAAAATTGATATCCCTATGTTCTTTTACCGTTTCACGTTATGGTAACGCGATTTTTTTTTCTGTCATCAATTGATTTTGTCTGCCATTGATCAATAATCTCGTTCGAACAGATTCGCACATCTCCGCTCCAAAAATTCTTGTCTGAAGGCTTAAGTAATAGATATGTCGAATTGAGGCTTAAAACAAAAGCTTTCGGTCACAGATTTGCAAAAACGATTCTTCCGAGTTTTTAAGAAAACAGATATAGGTATCCAAAATCTTCAAACTTGCTACATTAGCAGCAATGCTTCCAAACTAAGCATTACACTGTACGTAGGAACCAGTCCCGTTTTAGATTGGTCGCTAGCTTACTACTATTAGGTAAGAGTAGTGGTCTGTTTGACGGCATGAATATGCGTAAGAAATTCAATACTAATTGATTCTGAAATCCAGCAGCATCTCCAATTTCTTTTCCTACCTTCCATATCTGTAAACCAATTCAGCAACGCCACTTTTTGAATAATTGTCCTTTGACGTTCCAGACTCAGGCTAGATGTCCTGGAGAGTCTAAAAAAATCCACTCAAAAAACCTAGTACACCATTAACAATAAAAACGTGTTAATGATAAACCAACGTTTTCAGTAAATATAACATTCATGAAAAGAACTATTTTACATGTATAGATTCTACATTTCTGGAGCTGACGTCACATACATATTTCGTATTTGTTTTAGTATTGCAAATTGTATTTGTAATACTTCCTTTTGCTTATTTTCGCTTACTTCGACCTTAACTTGTATCATTACCACAAGGAATAGCTGTCAGACTGTATGATAAGTGTGACGATTTTGATTATCCCATCCCTAACATTCCCTTAGAGCAATTAAATCCATTTTCTTGATAGCAACATCACTGCTTTCCCAGGAACGCTATTTACGTGTCTCAGTTGATATCGATATCCACGCACTCGTTATGAATTTCAGGGTTTCTGAATACGTTTTGTAATTGTACAGAAGTTGTCGGATGTTAACAGAAGGACACACATCCGGTATTCGTTTGCTTTCTACCTACACAGCGGGAGCTGTCTCAAATATGACAGGTCCCTACGACCAGATAGGTCATGCGTCTGGTCATAGCTTGGTCCAAAAACTGACAGTGTCGCGTTTTTGACACTTAAAAGTAAAAGTATGTCATATGACCTTGGCTGTAACAAACAATCAAACGCAATTTTCCATTCAAATAATACCTTATTTTTCAATAATGAACAAAATTCCCCCTTTTACATTCCCTTTTAATATATTTTTTCCCAAATTACCGCTGAGCTGACGTAATTCACCCAATCCCACTTCCATCCTCAATATCTTCAAGATTCTTGCGACTCCAATTCTAAAAAGAAAAAAATAAATAATCTAACGCTGTCAAAGAAACCGAAACAAATAACTTAAGATAAAAGCAAGAGCTTCAACTCTACTTAAGTTTCAAGTTGATTCGATACCGGAAGATATTTTTGCAGTGAGGTTCACAACATCAGTCACCCCATTTAAAGCTTTGTTATCTTCTAAGGAACATTTCTCTTATTGAATTTTCTCACGAACTTTAAAAATAACTGTTAGCTTGGTTCAAAGACGTGTTTGTTTATGATTATTTTGAACAACATCAAAGTATATGTTTTTTAAATTCAATTATAAAAGAAACAAATAATTTGTATTTTTGTTATCGATTAGTCACATTAAGCTTGAGGGACTTTAATCCGATCAGAAGATCACTTTTTCGTACTAATGTTTGGCAAACACGTTTGTTTCGCGTATTTAAGAAAAAAATCCAGGGAACTTCTATTCCATGAAATTCCACACCATCTCAACGTGTACATTGCGTAATTACTTGTCACATATTTCCTATAGAAATGAGAAACTGCAAATTGAAGTTCAGAAAGAGGAATTAGAAAAGCCAATATATGTTCGCTGCGTGATTTCGAGTAAACATATTGACGTTTTAAAGAGTTACTTCCCCTTGGGAGTTTTCTCATCACATCCGACTTTGAAACGCTATGTTGATCCTATTATCACGATATCATCACTGACAGCAACATTTACACAGGCAGAAAAAATATGTTCTTACAATGATTTCACCAAATTCGTTCGAAATATGATTGAATCTCCGGAATTTTAACAATTCGAAACAAAAAATTCTGAATCTAACGTATCAAATTTGTTTTGTAAGCTGTATTTTTTGTCCAAGGTTGTTAATATATCAATACTCTATAATACAAGGCAGTGCTGATGTGCGTACTAAAAACCATCCCGCAGCGTTAAATTAATTAAGGATAAAGTATCAGGCTAAGATAATCACTCTTCGGTGGACTAATAATTTGTGTAGAACGTGCCTTCTAGGAATAAATCAAGAGCAAAGATTGAATCGTGAAACAAAGTCCTTCCTGACAAAATAAACATCCCATTTAATCCCAAACAATTTTGAAAAAAAAAAATGAAAAAAATATATAAAAATAAAATGAAAGTTACTCCGTCAACGATTTTTAGGACTTTCGCAAGTTAATTAGTTTTGCAGCGACGTGGCGTCGACGTTGAGTATCAATATTTCTGCTGCTTTCTAACTTATCTTAGGTAACTTTTTTTTCTATTTTTTTTTCGCAAAACATCTCAAATTTAATTACGTTCTTTCTGATGCTACAGCTTGGCTAAACTCTTTACCGAGAAAATTATGAATTCCGACTTTTGTTGTGGAAGTGATACTGTATCGAAAAAAAAAAATAGATTCCAGAATTCCGAAAAGAACGGAAGCCTATTAGGGTCATCTGGTATATTTGTCGAAATTAATTCCATAGTTAAGGGATAGTAAATTTTACCAGTTGACCCTTATATGTTTCCATAGTAAAGGGTCAACTGTATACTATTGCAAACATTTCCCAGTGGTTGCATGTCAAAGGTCTTATTACAATATTCAAAAATTCATGTGAATTCTGTCACGTTTCCTGAAAAAAAGGATACCTAGGGCCATGCTAGGTTCGAACATGTATTTGCATTGTTCGGTGAATAACGTACCGTAAAATAATATTCAATTCTTTGTTTGATTTCATGCTTGACATGATTTTCTTCACACGAGGCGTAAAATTCTTAGCCTGTCAATTCACGTGGTACGCCTTTTAACTTTTATTTAAAAATTGCCCAGAGGGATCTAAGCGTGTATTCATATTTAGCCACCAGACTTGTGTTTTTTCCCGCTAAAATCAATTCTTTTCGTAGGAGGGTGTAAATTATACACACCTAATGAAAGTCGCAGGAATCGATAGTTAAACCTACTTTAGCATTTGGCAAGGATGGGTCACAGCTATACATTCGTTTTAATAATACGGATTGATGGTCACAAGAATCGATTGATTTAAATATACGCTGGCATTTCGTAAGTGTTGGGTCGTTTAAGTGCACACCTTCTTACGTTCTAGTCAATAGAATGATATCCAATATTATCTAGTAATTTTTAAAATATTGTTTGGTTTTTTATTGGTGTGTCGTTCTATTCACATTCGTGCAAAAGTGAAACTTTAACGGCCCAGTTCATAGCATAATATAGTTACATGGCCTATAGCCTTTCGGCAACCCAGCATTCGCCATTCAAAGCGGGGATGTACATGTATTATGGAATGGCTTTGTTCGTCTGTTCATTACCTTTCACCAAAACAACTCAGCCCTCTGTTTCTATTAGATATATAGTATGTAGTTGTGTTATATCAGTTGCAAGTTAAATAAACTCTTGGCCGCCGGGAAGACCGTTGACGTCGGACAGTATTTGAGACCCGTTCAGCTGATTGGCGCGGAGTTGCTTCCAGTCATCGGTCAGTTAAATCGGTCTTTTAAACATAGTCTTAAAATGAGTGTACCATTAATAATGTTATTCTTAGCAACGCACCAAAAAACCGAGCTTGTTTTCGTCTCAATTAATTCTTGTTTGTGAAATAACATAAACATGATAGAAATGACAACATAGGGAGATCAAAATTGTATTTTTATAAAGAGCAGTTACTGCAGGAATCAAACAAGTATATGCTAAAACCACTTGGTTCACAGGTCATCTACCCATTGGCAAAACCGCACACTAGCGCACTGACTCTTTCCTTGAGTAAACGCACATCGGGAAACTTTCTAATGTTAGCGATGAAGTGCTTTAGAGATGGAGCCAAAAGCCGAACACATTACGGAAATCTTCTTAAAACCGTAACTCGAACGTCAAATTAAAAGAAACTAAGATGAATTATAAACAAAAAAAAAGATTTAAACGAATGCCCTTGAAAACGTGTAATGAAACAAGATCAGGTCTTTAATCAACGGCACCAGCCAAGTTTTGTCTGTCGGTATTTGACTAAAATAACTTTACCAGTATAATACTTTTACATTACGTTATATTGCCTTTCAGCCTGCATCATTGATTATGTCTTTTGATTCCCTAAGTCGGAAAAACTTACGTCAGGTACATATATCAATTTCAATTGCATCTCAAACTAAACGTTTGACCATTTTATGAGGCGTAGAAGGAGCTTGATACCAGGTTACCATCAAATATTCTAAATAGTATGCGATAATAATTAAATGATTGCTATCATTTGTAGAATCAATCACATTTTAGTTTTAAAAATTGCAGATCCTGTTTTTTCAGGAGGGCAATGATATTCTTGGCAATGATTTTGGAAAAAATGTGTCTTGGCACGCAAACTTCGGTAACTTGAAACATCGACACTGCAAGGTCTCGCATTTCACCTATTGGTTTTTGTTTGTACACCTTCGTGCTATCGTAAGACCTGTATACCAGGTAAATTAATTACAGATTGGACTGGAATGGCATTTTCGTCGGATTTAATTGAAAGAGATTGAGGTACGTCAATTAACTGAATCATTTTGTACTTTATTGACTGTTCTGGTTTGGCGATCTTCGCCTGTAATATTGTTTACAGACCTCTTTAATTGGATGAACGCTCGTGCGATGCATGAAGATGCATTACAAGATAGGTTACTGATGTTGATTCCAATAAAATCATTTTTTCCCTAATCCTTTGCTAGAGATCTATTTCTGCATTGACAAACACAAGGTTGAGATGTATGCTTCTGGTTTTTTTTCATATCTAGAAATCATTTTACATTAAAAGATCGTTGACTCTGCTACAATGTATTCAACTATCAGCCCCGCGGATGGTTGTAACCTATTTTGGCACAGTTTATATAAGAATTAATTCTCATTTGTAGCCGAACGCCGTCCTTTTTATTTTATTTATAATGGGTATGATATGTAGCTTTTTCATTCGGCTAAAATATACTCTGCATGTATACCGAGCAAATTTTCACTGCAGTTTAATTTTCGCCTTTTTCGCCCTTTGTAATGAAGGCGAATGTATCATTATACCAAAAATAAGTAAACAAAATTATAAGAATAGTAATTAAATTTGACGGGCGAAATTAACATTATGCGAATATTGCTTTTACCGGCGAAGGGCCAAGATATGACAGGACGAAATTTGCCCGCTACACTTTATAATTTTCAGAACATTTTTATACGGATTTGCATTTTCTTGACCTTTATGTATAAACCACAGATGAGTCTGAAATGGACGTTATTCCTTCATGGTGCCGTAAATGTTTGTTTTCTTTGCTAAGATTTTGCCTTGATTTATTTAAGTTTTTAAATAGGTGGTTTCTTAATTTCTGGTTGCCTTTAAATTAAGATATTGACATATCTATAGCACCTACGTTATTGTTGACCGCAACACAGAAGCAGGAACAGTAGCATTCATCGATATCCAGATTACGATAAAATCTAAGAAAACAGCGGCAGTACCGTTAGCATGTCGTGTCGAAGTTGCAATTTATAAAGCGTTCGTTAGAATTAGAAATGAGAACATATTAATTCAAAAGTAATCCCTCTTAAACATTTAAATATTCATAAACTTTGTTTTATAACCATAAGGAACATTAATACATTATATATAGCCACATTCGTCATGGAATCTATTTATTTATTGATGTTAATCATGAAAAGTATATCGGTTTAATATGACAGGTATATCGGTTAAACATGTAAAGTATATCGGTTAAACATGAAAAGCATATCGGTTAAACATGAAAAGTATATCGGTTAAACATGAAAAGTATATCGGTTAAACATGAAAAGTGCATCGGTTAAACATGAAAATTATATATCGGTTAAACATGAAAAGTATATCGGTTAAACATGAAAATTGTATATCGGTTAAACATGAGAAGTATATCGGTTAAACATGAAAAGTATATCGGTTAAACATGAAAAGTATATCGGTTTAACATAAAAAGTATATCGGTTAAACATGAAAAGTATATCGGTTAAACATGAAAAGTGTATCGGTTAAACATAAAAAGTATATCGGTTAAACATGTAGGATTTAGTCGGTCCTGTAGTGGTTGTTTCACTTATAAAATTGTATCGGCTAAAGGAATTAATGATGTGAAATAACGTATTGATCAGACGCATTTAACTAATCGAGATTTAATGTAATCGAGATTATCACATTAGTCAGATAGCGAAAGCATTTTTTAGAGATGCACGAACGTTTTCGTAAGGCAACATTGAATAAAATGTTTCCGTTATGCAAGCAATACCTATACCGTATGCAAAATGCAGAGGATGGCTTTTACCTCAATACCAGGTATTCCTATTCCAGTAGGCGATCTACATGTAAGAAATATTTATATATATTAGAATACCAACGTCAGTATTCTATCAATTCGGAACGATGTATGTAACACAATTATAAGTAAAACGCCATTAGATACCTGGTCATTTAAATGAGTTTAATTTAGGGACTTGACAAGAGCTCTACTGTTTACAAAGTAACTCAGTTACAGAACAATGATAGGAGGTCCAGGGTTCGAATCCTGGTATGGTCCTCATGCATTCTCTGTTTTACTGTAATAGAATTAAAAACAAAACAAAAACAATAATTTGAAGAAAAGAAAAAAAATATGGAAAGTTTAAAAAATACAATCTTAATTATTGGAAAGTTAGTATCGGCTGAGGTTAAGTACTCGTGAAAATATTTTGAATCAGAAAAGAGCAATAGGATTGCCATTATACATATGCCATAAAGATTATATCAATATAGCGATTGGTAATCTGTGAAACATACAACAAATTTCCATAACGCGAGATGGTGACGTTCTCCGACTGGTATATTTGCCTCTATATCACATGTGGGATAGCGTTGCGACATACAAAAAAAAAAGAAATGTTAAAATTAGCCAACCAGCATGAGGTCTACACATACATCTATATATCCTGTAATAAAATAAGTTATTATTTCGTTTCTAATTTGATTAAGGACCGTACCGTTTAGTATTCTTTAACAATCAATACAAGTTGATACAATTTGAAGTTTTGATGCTGATGATGAGAGAGAGAGAGAGAGAGAAAATGTCCCTATCCCGTTTTGGTATCGCCAGAAACTCGTGCCGGAGTCATGATTCGGGTGTTGCGTTACATGTAATTATATCAATACCGTCAATATAAAACTTAATAACTTAATGTCTGCAGGCATGCAGTTTAAAAACATAAAAGTAAATATCGCCAAAGGCGGCCGTCTGGAAATTGTGAAATATTGCATATGATATATATTCAGATGTTTCTTTTATGGCCAATGAAGTTACATAAGTGATAATTTTGGTTTCATGTTAAGTAATAGTAATTGACTGAAAGATCTTATCTCGGACCATATCGGACCTTATAGTGTCATATGGCTGGCAAATATCAAAAGCATTCCGAAAGTTAATGTCGTCCGTTGTTGCCAAAGGCTCGTTACACCAAAGTTAGAAAAAAACAAATATTTCCTGACTCGTTAAAAAGTAAATGAGAAAGTCATGACTGTATATTTAATTGTTTGTATTGGCGTTTTGCGCACTTGCAACTTCTAAGGTCGTATTGATACTCATTTAAGAGATCCAAATTGATCTGCTGCTACAATTGCAACACTTTGGGTCTTTATCTTTTCAGCGGCGTCTACCTGGTACCCGTCTTCAAATAAGGATTAAACAGCATTCTTTGCAATTCTATGCTAGTATGAACGTAAATCCGTTATGTACCTATTCCATGAAGCTCGCTGTCGTTAGTGCAAACGAGATTCCTGAAACACAGCCTAACGTCACCTAAGAGTTTGCGTCTAATGGTAGTCTCATGTTATTCGAGGTAGAAGGAAAAGCTTCAAAATGACGCAGATCCAATTAAGTTCATAGCCCTATGAACGCAATATCTTAAGGTACGCATATAGGGGAATCTGCAGTGGAAATGTAGATATATGACATTAACTGTTGCACGGACGATAGACCCCATACGAACCTACCAACATTCAAATAACTTGTCACCATCATATCCTTGACAAGATATCATGACAATACTGGTCATATATTGACAACAGACAAACCAGTCCGTACCGCAATCATTTTAAATCCAAAAGCAAATCTGCAAGAAGTTAAGAACTCATTTCTAGACTTAAGTTGGTCTCAGTAAGGGTACAAAACCTGCAATAACTCCCTTTTTGCGAACGAACAACACTAAATCTAAAACGAGGTGTTGAATTATGATAACAAAACGGTTTCTGTCACAAGTACACTGTAGTGATTCTCGGATAATTCTTATCGATATAGAAATATTCCATCGTATCGCGATTTGATAGATAAATAAAGGTACTGTACGTACAACTTGAATTAAGGAAATACTCATGTTTATCTATAAAAAATGCACAGTTGGAGATGACAATTATAATTTGTTTAAGAACTTGGTTTGAAAAATATGATTCATTCAACATGCTTTTTAAGATAATTATAAGGAGTTAATGTACTTCTGGCATAAAAAGATAACATGTACCGAAAATCTTCTGCAATTTGGTGGATGACGTTGCAATCAAAGTCGATATAATGTTGTCATTTGTCCTGATATTATCTATTACAAGTGATGGAATATCACGATATTGTCAAATAATATGATTTAGTGTATCCGTCGAGTATTTGGATTACGTCTAGATGCCTACGTCCTTCCCATTGGAAACATAACACCAATTATTATCCAATCACGACACTACTCAGACGTCAGTAAAATGGTATATGTCAATTTCATACATGCAATAAGACATTTTCTCTTTCATCGCTGAAAATGTTTATTTCTGACATGTTATGTATATCGTTATAACGCGTCATGTCAATCAATTGCGTCTGGCACCGACACAGCATATGCCAATCAGTGTAGATATCTTGTCAAATGTCAAACCATCATAATATCTCCATTTGCGTCTTCTAAATGATGCTTGTTAGACACAACTGGTAGCCCTGACATGTATTAAAAATAACTAAATTGCAACACCAGAGAACGTCTGGGCTGTTATATGCACTTGTATCAAATAAACTGGTAAACCAAGTTGGATGTATAGCATTGTTATAAATGATGCCGCGACCAAATTGGGTAAAAGTACTTTCTGTGCTTGACACGGGGGTGCTCAAATATGGTTTGAGAACAGTTTCATCTTTTGCTGGGAAAGATTATAAAAGAAGGAAAAGTGTGGGGGAATGGACACATTGTTGCATGTACATGTGTAGCTCCGGTCTGTCAGTTATATGTTTTTCACTTCTTTTACCTTTGCTCGTACATGTTTAGCTCAGCTTATAAAAGTTCTTGTCAAAGAGGTCCTGGGTTCGAAATACGGTCAGGCCGTTATTATTATTTGTTTCGATTACCGTTGCGCGTACATGTTCAGCTTACCTTGTGAGAGTGTTTCTTAAAGTGGTTCCGGGTTCGAATCCTGGTCTGGCCGTTTTTTTTAAAAATTATTGTTTACTTATAACTGTTACTCATAGATATTTAGCTTACCTCGTAAGAGGGCTTTTCGAAGATGTCCCGGGCTCGAATACTAGTTTTGTCGTTTTTATAAATAAAATTCCTATTACCGTTGCTCGGACATGTTTAGATTCGATTACCGCTCTGGCCATTTTGTTTTACTCCTGATACATTCATTTGCGGTTAAGAGTCGTAACAACTTAAAAGGTCATACGATGTATACGATTATTATGTGGTTGTATCATGAACCATTACTCAAGGCGTACCTTAAGTACATTTTGTATTAAGATGAGTAACCCATATAATGTGACCTACTCGATACTATGTAAATCATTTCATTCTATTTGACCGTTGGGATATGATGGTTCGAACGTAAAAAAACGTTCTGACACATTTCCTGGATAACCTTGGTCGTTTTAAGCCGTTATACTATGAAGCACTTAAAACTGGAAAAGTTTTATCAACAAATCGATAATAATGATCGAAAATGGACCGTTTTCCTAAATTAGTTATCTATTCATTAGCCGCATCATGACATTAAAGGGCCATTAAATCGCCCAAGCGATTCACGATGCGTAACTGTGTTCACTCGAGTTCCGGTTCCAGCACAATTTTCCAATGCGCGACTACATCAATCGCGACGCTTCAACAAATACTTAGCATACAAAGATCGGTCTACGATTTTGACGGGGATTCTTAAAAGGGAAAGGTTTTGTGGTTCAAAAGTTGTAAACAGTAAAGGTTGATAGGGTAAGTGAACGTTTATTTTTATTGCTTTGAGTACGTCGATATCATGTGTGGCGTATTTCTGGCTGCTATATTTCTCGGTACTTAAACAAAGATCGAATATTGGCCAATTATGCAGTCATTAACTGACGTTAGTACAGGCAATACTACGTTTCCCATGATAACAAGTTGATCAGTTTTACACCTTCTTCAACAGACTACTGTCCAGTATTGTAAATTGATCGCGGAAACACGGTCAAGGCGAAACCAATATTTTTTCATTAGGTTTATCATAACAAACAAGTATTTACTTTTCTTTTTTCCCCATAAATAATCGAGTAATATTTTGTGTTGTCTTCTGTCTATCGGCTGCTGTCCTTTTCGACGGTAAGTTGTATCCGCCACATATGTAATGCATTTGTGGCAAAATGATAAAGTTTGCATTCCGAAGATTTATTTTCTTTTTCAGAAGACATTGTACAAAGTTGTTTTAATCTGTGCTGAGTGAAAGGTTGCCGTTTTCCCCCAAAAAATCAATAATTGAATAAAGATATTTTCACCGTCAATTGAAACGAGGGGGAGCTTGTTTCTTAACTGTTTGGTACTAATAAGTATCTTTAGAGGAGGGGAAGTTTTTTTCTTAGAAATGAATGAGGCAAGTGGAACAGTATCGAACTGTTCGAGCAATTTTGGGGGTAGGGAATGAAGAAAAGAAAAACATAAAAGAAAAAGAGGAAATAATTCATACTCACCACTTCTATGGCGAATGGCAAATGAAAATAACAATTAGAAACTGACGATCTAAATACTAAAAATAGCTCACAATCTGTTCCAATCTAATCATAGCATGAAAGGTAATTATCGTTATTGATTTATTTCGGTTTCCGGTTTCAAGACTCTTATTCTACAAACTTTACCTATCAGTACGGGTCTGACTTCCTCACAATATGTCTTAGTTATCTTTTTCTTTTTAATTAAATATTTTAATTACGCAGTGTAATATGACTCGTGTATAAATCAGAGTGTAGGTAGGGTTTGGATTTCCTCAAATCATCTTCAGCTAAAAGACATTTTTAAAAGAAAATCCGTTAACACAAAAATAATTAAATGTAGTATTTAGTATAAGTTTAATAAGCACTTCAACCAATAGGACCAGACAAACGAACGCATGCACTGTGAACCATCTGCTTAAAGTAAAATAAAATAAGATTTCCGTGTCGAAAAAAATGTTTTAGGCTAACAATTCATTTATGCATGGGGCAATACAATTGCAATGCTATCTAAAAATAAGCGTTCTTTCAAGAGGTCAATTACAGGAATTAATTCTTTGGATAATCTTTCAACTAACAGAACTTGTTCGATATATATATATTTGGAATCGAAATTGCATTCCCGTATTTTTAACGTCATCTTTAATTAATCATACATTATATCCATGCAGTTAAGATTAAACCGTTATTCTCTAGGGACGTTTTTCTCATTAGGTTCTACTTTCAATCTACGTTTTTGAGCACGATTCAGAACACAATTTTGGTTACCTTTCGGAAGTCATTAGTTGTTATCTTTCGAACAACATTGTTGGATGTGTAACCTTTGCGTGGTCCTTTATTTTTATTTAGATTAAATCGAACGGCTGATATGAAAATTGAATGGATTTACTACAAAATAAAGTAAAACAAAAATCTAGTTCAGAAAACCGTTTGGTCTCGAATGTCGATCTGGAAAAAAAGGCAAACAACACCAATACTAATATAAATACATGTATGCATAAAGTGTCAAATTATATTGGTTTAGTTTGGTTTAGTATTGTTTAACGTCCTATCAACAGCTATGGTAATTTAAGGACGACCTCCCCTGTGTGCAAGATGCGTATGTGCAGTGTATGCGTGTGTGCTTTGGGAGGCTGCCATATGTACGTGTTTGTCTCCTTGTGATAGCGCGGAACTGATGTCGACTTTATAGTGCTACCTGACTGAAACATGCTGCCGAAGACACCAAGCAGGACACCCCACCCGGTCACATTATACTGACAACGGGCAAACCATCGTCCCACTTCTGAATTGCTGAACGTTAAGCAGGAGTAGAACTACCATTTGTACAGTCTCTGGTAAGTCTTGGCCAGGGGACAGAATCCAAAGCCTTCCTAATAGTGGCGAACGCTCAACTAAAAGCCAAAAGTGAGGCATTGTCAAGAAAGACAATAGGAACAAGAGAGATGTTTAGAAAGAAGAGAAAGTATTAGATCCCAAATTGAGACGCCTTTTACGATCATGCAATGGGGGCAGCAGGTACAATTGTTACGCCCTACCTTCAGGGACGGTCAAATTATATAGAAAAACTTAGATACGTTTGGACTTGTTCTAAACATAGTTTCGTTCGAATAGCAGGAAATGTGTCTAACAAAAGAAACTTTGCCGGAATTACGACTTTAAACCTACGTTTTTGGTTGTTTCTAATTCAGTAAACCGTACAAATATAACCTCTGTGTGTGTATTAACGATCATCACTTTCTGCTTCATCATTTCAACAGTTTGAATTTTATCGAAGTCAGAAGTTACATGTAGGCGGATTTGTAGATATTAAAACGCTCATCGGTCGAGTAAACATTGAAGAGGCCGTCAGATATTTTCTACCTATAGCGCCTTTTGAATTAAAAAATGGCGGAAATTTATCTTATGTTTTATCCATTTTTTTTTAAATTTTATTTTATATCTTTGTTATGTTGTGTACCCTATATGAGTAACAGGCATTTGAGGAGAAAAAAAAAAAGATGGAGGAGACAACATCCGGGCCGAATTGTGTACTGCACACCCGTCCCTCTTCAATTGATACAACTGGTCATAACTGAACACGCTGTTAGTTTTAGACGGGTCGAACTATCCATATTGCCAACCGCTCCACAAGTGTTACCTCCACCAGTGGTTGATACAGTGGTACCATCGTCCGGTAAGGCTCTGATAGAAAAGAACATACAAATTGTAGTCTGAATTGTTTTCACTCGAATTTTTACTTGATAAATAAAATTTTGAAATAATTTCTTTACATCGAGGGTTAAAAACAAATATTTAGATATTTGCTGGATTTCCTTCCTATATACAAATATACTTTTCAATTTGGCGTTTACGGTCGAGTACGTTCCTGATTCTGAGGCTGCGAACAGCTATATACAAGTTATATAGGACCAGGTCAATATCATAGCTTTGGTCAAGTGGACGCGATTGACTTTAAGACACACTGAGTAGATTAAATTGTTATTATTACGTCCAATCGATTGACCATTGGGCAGTTCCAAAGCCGGTTTGGCGGACAATAGATATTTACCGCTGTCCGGTCTCGTCCATCAGTGTCCGGAATTATATCATTGACCAAGGCGTACTCTTGCAATTGTCGAAACTCTTAAGCAAGATAATGCTTTATTGGAGCCATCAATTCTTCAGGCTAGATGGTCCAGTTACTTTGTCATTGGACACAATTTCAAATAGGTCAGTTTATTATTCTGTAAATCTTTAATTGAAAATTTCTACAATAAATAGATCAAATTAAATGTTAATGTGTTGTCAATTTTTTTTTTTTTAATTCTTTTAATCCTTTTTTCTGTTTACGGTATATATTGTTTTCTTTTTAATCTAGTCGCGATTTTCCGATATAGTAAAGATGCCGCATTTCTATAACCAATGTCAACATACAACGAAAGCGTTTAAGAGACAAATATTTGAATGAAAAACATTTTAGTAACCTTGAATTTGTTGCATAATATAAGGGGTCAAATTTTACAGCAAGTCCTGGTTGTAATGAACAAGTTGTATTCTCCACATTCCTTAGATGTAAAGCACCCGGACCCATTTCCTTTTGATTAGATAGGGAGCTACAGAAATATGGTATAACGACAGGAATATTTATTAATCTTACTTGAAATGACCGGAGCAGACAACATGACAGATATAAGCGAAACTTATAAAATTGATACCAATGCGATGGAATTTGAGTTTTATGTAAGACAGCGACCTAATAATATTACATACTTTTTATATAGGCCATTGAGGTCGAATAGGTGTGAGATTTGAAGTGAATCGATAGGCAACTGAGCTTGACCGTAGGTCATCGCCGCAAATATATAGTTAGCTGAATCGATATAAACTATGAACCATTACACTACACTTCGATTGTTCCTTCTGAAGACAATAATGGGGTATATATACAATTTATCAATTTTGTAATGGAATTCCGAATGCATTGAACACACCCGACGCCGCTAAGGGGCATATTGCGGTTTTGTTATAGTCTGTTTTATCGCGGTTATTTATCTTTTCTTGTAAGCTCATACTTAGTGCCATCTACAGGCGGTCAATACATATACATGTAGTAATTAAATTTTTACCAGTAAACTATGAGGAATTACCCATTCAATAAAATACTTACATCTTGAAGATATACAAAATATTATAAGTTAACATGTGAAGAAACCGCTTTTAATATTATCCAATCAGCACGATACGTTCTATTCTCTGCGTAGATTGATTTCAATGTTCTAGATCAGACTGCGTAGATTGATTTCAATGTTCTAGATCACACCGCAAAATAAGTGGTTGTTTTGGTACACCTTTGAAACAATAGCAGCACAATTGATATCATTTTTGTTTGGAAATCATACCAGATAAAAGCTGCGATAACAGAATTGCGTTGGGGTATCGCATTCAAAATGGCGCTCTGCCTTGTCGTCAAGCGTGTCGTCATTATAACTTTGCGTCAGATATTTCGCTATTAATTTCTACTACTCTACGTTACTTAAAAAAATGTTATGAATAGAACATGAGATAGTTTTCCTATTGAAAACCAAATCTATTTCAGGAGTATAGCAGAATATACCGATATTTTTTACTCGTGCTTCCCCCCTGAGAAATATATTGATATTCTGCCATACTCGTGAAATACATATGGTATTCAACGAGAATTTTTTAAATGATGATCGCTAATACACATGTTTATCTTTTGTCTAGCCAGAAAAGGTGAAAAATATCACTGCATAGTTTGATTTTCACATATGTCTACAGCAATGTTTTGTTTTGACACTGTATTTCGTTTGATATTATTCTTTTAATTTCCTCTTAGAAGACGATAACAACAATTAATCAACATACATACATACACAAA
Source organism: Mizuhopecten yessoensis (assembly GCF_002113885.1). Classification (NCBI taxonomy): domain Eukaryota; kingdom Metazoa; phylum Mollusca; class Bivalvia; order Pectinida; family Pectinidae; genus Mizuhopecten; species Mizuhopecten yessoensis. Next base: position 1,894,535 of record NW_018408252.1, on the reverse strand, counting down.
CAAGTTTGTGGTAGATTTAAAAAAGAAATGATTCGCAATGTTCTTATGGCCTTAGTCTGAAATATTTAATATCTTCAGATTATACGCTCTACTTCATCATTTGATACACTACCTTATATAGCATACTGATTTAATACTAATTTTACCGTAGCTCTTATTTCATATTTGTAACACACTGTAAAATAATATGTGTTATAGTGTAAAATATCATTATATGATTTATTACAGTAAAGACGTTATTCTACGAGGTTCAACATTGGAGACATTACATACAATCCTGATGGGAATGTTAAAGCAACGTGTCTGTTGGGTATCATATAGACATGCATCAATATCTTAATAAGTCATTTACCCTTTCACGTCAGTACATAATTAGCATCGTTTAAAGCCATATCATTTATATGTATATACCCTACGTTATGCACAGTACCACCAAAAGGAAGAATACTGTAACAGTGGATTTTTCGCGTTTGAAAATGTTCGCGTTGTAACCTTAAAACTAATCGCGGTGTTGACATTTTCGCGATAGCAATAGCTCTGAAATCTATTTATTCTATTTATCTATAATCTATATATGTATCATGTGCGTGTGAACATTTACGTGCTAATTTGCTACAACGCGGGATGCGCGATCGATTCCACACCGCGAAAAAAAACCACTTTTTTTTCAAAATATTTTTCAAATATGTCTGAGGCAAGGTGTTGTTTTCGGAGCCCTATTTAATAATTTTTGCTTTGTTTTGTTTAGCAGATAATCTCATATTGTGACAATAGGAGGAAAACATTGAGTTAAAAGTATACAGTGCATGTGCATTTGAAAGACACATACATGTGATGTGGGGTCATATTATCCGCCTAACTATAGCTATAGCAAATTGGATGGTACGCGTTTAACACCTCAATCTCTGTTTGCCTCATCTTAGATTTTTTGACTGGAAATTGTTTACATGCTGGTAAGTCCATAAATGTGTTTCCAGGACATAAACAGAGGGCTACCAAGGAAAACAAAATTCTCCATCAATTAATAACTTCAAATATATTTTTTTTGGAAAGCAAGCACTATCTAACGACATGCAAAAAACCCAGAAGAATTCGCCAAGGTTGCATCTTTACGGTTCTATTCTAATACTCAATTAATTAATAGTTGTTGCAATGAGGCGTATTGAATGCGCTATCTACTTTTGCGAGCCAAAACATTTATTGGGTATTAAGACATATATCTCCAACCATTACACGGGAACAGCAGAATGGTAATGCTACTGATGCTGAGAGGAAATTGATATAGTTACTGGGGGACATAATTATTCCTGTGAATGCGATTTAGCAGGAACTTTCATTTGCACACCTTACAATTATGCTTTATTTTAAATAGACATAACGACGCAAGTAAAACACCCACGCACGTGCCTTGATGACTTTATGAGGTTTCTGGCTTTTGCAGAATATTCGGCAAACTAGTTATTTATAAGATGCCTTTTCATCTCGAACGCTTAATGGTCCAACCCATTATGTGTTCCTCATTTTTTAAAGATCCATATCTTAAGCGTATTTACAGTGCAAACTCCGGTCGATGACCTGGTTTCCAAAACAAAAGTACGGGATTTTTTTTTTTCGTATTTATGAAATAGAAAATTGTTTTTTTTCAACGTAACACGGTTACAATGTATATAAATGTCCACTGGCTTGATGAGAAATTATGAGAAAAACTGATATCTCTATTCCTGTTTCTTATTTTTGAAGAAATTACTATTGACTAAGTGTGTTGTGCTTTATGTGTGTTCAGAGTCAAATATTTTCCAAAGTACCTAAGCGTCAACTCTCTAACAAGTGTTTTGTTTACTCAGTATGGGGAACATGTGCCCTGTACTAGTATATAAAAGGCTTATAGAAAACCATGGTCATGCAAAGTTCTCGTACATTGTAATTGAAGGGGCTTGGGGATTTGAACGGAGGAGTTAAAACCCTAAACTCCCTCAAGGACTGCACTACTATCGTATAGTCTACTGGTGTATGTGATATCTTAAGAATACCCCAGGGGAAACAAACTGTAGACTACATGAAAGTTTGTTTTTCTCGTCTTCGAATATGAAAAACCATTAAAATATGAAGCTATGTCGGCAACTACAGGACACCTACCATTCCTAGTGAAATAAAACCCTCTGGGTAATCTCAAAGCTTTGAAAATGACATGTTTACGTATGTTTTTCCGGCTGATCGGTTTTTTTAATGTTGACGGAAACAGAAGTCTAGTGAGTGTATCGCGATCTAGACTAAATGTAGCTGGCGCGTTTTGAAATGTTGATCCTTTTTGTTCAGATTATTCTGGTTTTATGTCAGATTTCTAATGTTCGGTTTCAAACTCCTTTTCTTTTGGCTTTAAATACCGCTAATAGATATACTCTAGCGCAATGGTACAAAAAAAATGTGAACAAGAAGAGATTCTGCGATATATGTTGCTCTATTAGAATGCATTATTCTTTCTTAATTAAAAGGAGAATTTACCGAGAGAACGTATTTCTTTAACGTGGTCTTTTCTACGCAGCTGAACGGGTTTAAACATAAACGCATTTCTCCGCACATTAATTACCCATTATCATCATGTAGTGGAATACAACAGGCGTATCCCTTCTCCGAACCTGCACGTGTTAATAACAAAATGCAGTTTTGCCAGAATAATACTGCGGTGTGTTGTTTCCGTTTCTAACATTTTTACACTCACTCGATTAGCCCCACTATAATATTCACACAAACCTTCATTTTAAATGATAGGTTTAACGGGGAACCATGGCAACAACAGGGTTGGGCGGATTGGCCGAATGGTTAATACTCCGGCATTCCACGCAGGTGACCGAGGTTCGATCTCCGAAGTCGTCGTACGCATGGATTTTCAGAGAAAGTGTTTTTCTCCTGTCCGCACAACTCCAACAACCAAGGTGGAATATACATTGGTCTTGGGTGGATGTTGCAGAATCTGTGCTGTAGCATTCAAGTGAAGTGGCACTATAACTGATGCCGTAGGAAACACGGTCCCACTAGAAACAGAACACATTGCATATCCAGCATACAGGCATACACACACAGGGAGTTATTAGCCAGGTGACATAGGACTAGTAGTTAGCGCCTGATAATGCAGCTCCTGCGAATTCCAAATTTTTAAAATGTCAAAAATAGCATTGTTTAATGTATATGCTAATTGTAATAATTTTATATCTATGTACTGTAAATCGCGTTGGAGTGGCCTATGTCAACTATATATATAATGGTGTATATTAATTATTTATTATTATAACAGTGCATTATATAATTAGATGCTTTTAGCTTGTATGATTTAAATCTGAATGCTGCAAACATGAATATTCTGGGGGAAATTTCTTCGGGCTAAGCGTAACATCATACAGCATTTTTAAAGTGAAAATTGTATTCTCATTCAAAATTCTAGTTAGCCCTTTGTCTGAATTATATCATGAACGGGTATGTTTTATTCAATATCAAAGGATCATTTAAGAAGCAAACTCATAAGTGTACCCCTTTCCGGAGAACATAACTGACTTCATTATATCGCTTTTGGTGTCAGATTGCGCAACATTGTGCGAGGCAATATACATCTTCCGTGTAAAAGGGACCTGAAGCATGATCGACATTTCTAAATGACATATAACATCACTTTTATGATAGGTTCTTTGCAAATAAACGCTCGATAATGATCTGTTTTCCTAGTAAAATGGACACAAGCAATATGTACAAATGTGATTGTTCAAGAAAGTATAACACTCGAAGGGTATTTAAAGAATAAAAGCGATCTATCGACAGGAGAGGTTGATCTGGGATTTGATCAAATCTGCATTAGCGAGAAACTATCCAACTGTCTAGACGTTGTTTTTATGGAAATGAGTTTTTCACGGTCGTCCCGCCCATTCGAGGCGGACGGATGATCTTGGTAACGGGATTGACAGAGAATACTATCACCTATACATGCGTTCGTTCATCTCTCTCCACCGTCACAGACAGATAGAAACAAAAGACATTTTTGCAGGCAATATCCTCCGACTGTTTACTGTGGTGTTTTGTCACCAAATGGTCCATAAGTGTTGTTGTCTCACCTGAGACAGATCTCCAATAAAAAAAGTTTTATCTAATAAAATCTCAAATTGTTTTTGATGGTTTTGCGTCGTTGCAACAGCCAAAGTCATATAAAGCGTGCCTTAGGCCACGCCGCCGAAAGAAAGAGCATTGTAAGAGAGAAAACAAGTAGAGGTCAGGGCCCGTATTCATTAAACCATTCTCATGCTCAAGCATGGATTCTGTACTCAAACCAGCTTTCTTGTAACTCACAAAAATCATGATAAACGAACAAGAAGTCGCATGTAATCATTGAAAACATTATTCGGCTTTTAAGTCTTCTTCAATGTTTTCCAAATCATTGATAAAATAAGATTTTTTCATTGATTTATAACCGAAAAAATTAATAAGGCATGAGCACAAAATCTGTTTCAGCATGAGAACGATTTCATGCATACGTGCCCCGGAGTTTTCAAATTGAAGAAGCAAATCAATTAATTTAGGTTTCTCCAATGATCCCTAAACAGACATCCTCGATATCCAGGGGTTACGCTCACTTTCGCTCTCTACACCCCTGGAATATGTCATATCAAAATTGAAGACACGCGGCCAACTATTTGATTGGTGTCAGGTAAAAATAACTGACCAATCGCTAGGCTGATACCTGTCCTTTGAAGTTTACAGAGGAGCGACGCCCGACTTCAAAGACAGTAACTTTTACCGTTACGCGACCGCGAGATTCTTTTGATGTACATCAAAGGATCAAACTAGTCTTCTTGTCTTATCCAAAAGGTGGTGCACACTGAGCCTTCGATTATGCTATGACATATTCCAGGGGTGCAGAGAGCGAAAGTGAACGTAACCCCTGGAGAATCGAGGATGCTAAACAGACTACACAGCAGAACATCCCCAAATCTACAAACGCCGAAAATCAACTCCGGAATAATACTCGTAATCGAGATCTTGCCGTATCATACAGATACTTCAGTGGCCTCAAACGTACATACTGTAATATTCTTTTCGCCCAAGGATTTGAGCAATCTTAAAGAACTCCAAATTCATAAAACAAGTATGATATAGATTATAATTTTAGAAAGTTATATTGGATTTTACTACTTCACTGATGGAGTATTTGCGAGGTTGCCACAAATTTATAGATGGATACTAAGAAACATGGAAAACCCACATTGGAAACGAGTTATAACACATTGCGATGACACAATCGACGCCAAAGTCTATTCTGAAACCAAATGTATCTTCCGAAGCTCTGTCGCCGTACCAGTGGATGTTCAAAGAAAATTAGACCTGCAGTATCCCATTGCATGTGGAAGGACTAACGTGTTGGCTCTGCAGAATGGTCGTTTTAGTCGGTGTCGTCTGCTTACAGGACGGACACAGATGAAACCAAAAACATTAACTGAAGCCCTTATTGCATAACTGAGATCTGTATCTTTCTTTTCTCACTTCCTAACTCGTTTTTTTGGTGGTGTCTCCCCATGAATCCGTCTTTAAATCACTTAAGCTGTGGCGAGGACGTTAAACCCGAGACAATTTCACAAAGCATTGGCGCCATTTTTATGATACTGCTTTTAACATAATCAAGTGACTTTTCAGAAGAACGCCAGGTCAAGGTCAAGGTTTCGGAGGTTTGTCAAATGATTTATATATCAAACATAGGGTTGAGAGTTGAGCTATGTTGTGACATATTATCATGATGCTAACTTCATCACATCGGTTAAATAAACAAGTATACGCGGTTGGCCTCTCGATCTCATTGAGACGCTCTCCTGTGATGTTGTTGAGTTGTCGAAATGTTCCAATTCTTTGTACATTTTGTATGTACACTATGTAGTAAATTCAAGGTTGCGTGTCGGTGAAAATAAGTGTTGGTCAGAAAACAGTGTCAGATATTTGCAATTTATTGGCGTGGATACTGTAATTTCACTATATTCGCGCTTTGACTAATATCCGCGAATTCTAAACACCAGCGAAATTATCGAAAATGTTAACCACTTTTACGGACCTTATCGCAACATGTTGAAAATACGTATTACCCCACGCTGTTATGCAAACTTAAATGAACTAAAATCAGATTATCACCGGACAACTGGGCAGTCCATGTAAAAACAACACTTACATATAAGTGGCCACAACATATTTATTATCAGTGTTTTCAAACGGTTTACCTGTATTTCGAGATTTAACCCTTACATGATGACACTCGTAGTACTTTGCACGACACATGGGATACGGGTGCACAGCGATATTTAATCCCCGCGAATATGTACTGAATATAAAACCGCGAAGTATTGACCCCTCGAATTTAAAGCGCTATATAGTATTCTATAACGAGATATCTTGAATTCGTTTTCCTTCTATATCAAGTTAACGGAACTCATTTGATTCTCGCTATTCTAAATGAGATCATCTGGACTCGTATAGAACGGAATCCAATCTGAGATCCTATAAAATAGTGTCATATAAAAACTTCCCTGTGCGCTGTAACCTTCCTGCACTAACCGTAATTTGAGTATTCTTTGTTAAATTATATCTAAAAACATGTTCAGGGGCCTTTTTTTAAATTTGTAATCCACGGAGCCCGTCTATGGATGATGGGTCGGATGACAAGACCAGTGAGGATAGCAAAGGAGAAAGTAAGGGGAAGAATGCTGACTGTGACGGTAGGCAACAGGAGAAGATCGGACGGACGCAGTTTTGATTCTGTAGAACATTCGGTAGACCATAAAACGGAAATGGTAGATGCATATATTGCAGAGAATAGCCTGTTGCAGTAGGCAGCGGTCGGACAAAATATGAGCGTTCTAGTGTTCAGAAAATGATAGAAAATATCAGAACCGTTCTATCACCCAAGTCCTTAAAAATGTTGGTTGTTATTCTCTGCTTAACGTTCATCATTTAGGAGAATGGCAACAACTGGTTAATCCGTTGTCAGTAAAATGAGACCTGGCGGAATGCTGTGCTGGGTGTCTTCGGCATGGTATTTCAGTGAGATAGCACTATAAAATCGGCATTAAATCCGTGCGATCACAAGGAGGCAAGTGCACCAACAAACCCTGTCTCCTGCACACACACGCATACAAGCATACACTACACACATGGAGGCACGTCATTAAATGACCTTAGCTGTTAATAGGATGTTAAACAAAATGAAACCATACCAAACTAGTGTTAAGGAGATGTCACCAACAGTTTGGTAGTTCAACCGGAATCAGAGGGAAGCCATCACGATTTGGGGACTTCGTCATGACGATGGATGTGGTTACGAAACCATGCTGGGGCCATGCGGAGTAATAATTATGACTTGCCCGAGACTGAAGGTTTGCGGCTGGTGTGGAGTTAATTTTGGGCTCGATCATTACTGTGACAATGTTGCAGAGAATTGATTTCTCTATACTTGTCACCAGTGTTGGTGTTATTTTAATCTGTCACAAGATTGTTGATGTGTTTTTTTTAATAATATTTTCAAGTTGTATAGTATTCATTATGGTTGAGGTCGAAATGTGTTTGCAGACCACTTTATAAAGATGTATGTTAAGAACGACATTGTGTGTTGGAGGCGTTGTTTATTGTTTCGTTTGGTTGTTTATGATTCTGCGTCCTCGCCACGGCTAAGGTCATCTAACAGTAACATGGTTCAAAACAAAGGGCTGAATGCAGGACCCTGTTAAATTTACTACAGTATATCTTTTATTATTTTCAAGATAGTTTATCTCTAAAAAAAAGTATTGAATATAGCAAGTGACAGTAGAATTAAGCAAACTATCGTTAATTTGATCCGTTGTGTCATATTGCTTACCATTATCCGTGCTCTGTGTCCGTAGCCGATTTGGTGGTCTAACGAGTTACTCTCATTTGTGTTGAAATGTATGTATGACTGTCATCTTATGTCTTTGTAAACCTTTTTGGGCGGGAACTATTAATTTACCTGACCTTTGACACCGGTCGCATTCCGTAAATTTTCCCTCTTTTATGTTTCTTCCGTGGGACCTCTACTATTACGTGTAATCAACTCGCTTCATTTCTGCTCTTCAAAGAGGAAACTTCAATGCGTAACGTTACTCGGCTACATTTTGATAATCAATGATTCCCACTCGTCCCACTTTTATTTATCCCTCTCTATCCGAACCCAACATTCCTCATAACCCATCTCCTAACCAAATCCCCCGCCGTTCTCCGTCATCGATTATTCTCCCCTCTTCTCTCTAAAGGATGTTCCCCACCCTTCTTCCTCACCACAATCAACCCCTCCCCCTCTTTCTTGAACACTCCTACCGTGATTTTTACCCAATACCTTATTCTTAACCCAACCAACTCTCATCGCCAACCTATTCGCACATACCATTTCCCGTCTTTCTCATCTCCCCAAATTCTGTCAGTTTCGAATACCTGTCGTTCGGGTAAAAGAGAAGAACGGGTTCTCTGCTATCTGCAGATCGTAAGGTTTTTGCTCTTGTCGTGAAATTAATGTCGAACCTGTGATTAAACGCGCCGAGATATCATTAAAACGGTGTTAACTTCCCCCATCAAACAGCACGTAAACACAAACCCATTAACATCTCGTCAAACTACAACAGATAACTCGGTGTACAAGGAAGTAGCCGGCTCGTGTTTAAATTGCAGATGTGTTTGAACTGGCGTAGTCTGTCGCCATTACAGCTCCCTTTAGAATATCCCGACTTCATTTAAACAGCGAGATTAAACCGATTTTCCGAATTTATTCTGTCTTTATAACAGTATAAAATGTTTGATGATACGATGTCTTTGGAGAATCAATTCAGTTATCTGTTTCATCACGTCACAGAGCAAGCGAATTAAACTCGACAGAGTAATGCCTCTCCAGACACTTTCGTATAAATGATCGGCATATCAGACAAGTAACGGGAAAGCTAGAGAAGTCCCGAAGTGGCATGTGTATCATAAGAGAGTTCCGGTATTTGCCTTGTGTGACGCACTGGAACCTTTCAATTTGGAAATGCTACCGATTTTGACATACTTGCATCCTGCTGCCAATCATTAATGAATAGTCTGTTTCATATGAAAAATGAACTTTTTGAGCGACAAAATAATTAGCGGTAAAATTGAACAATCCACATCAGTTGTCAGACTCTTTCGAGTTTATTAACGCTTACGGGGATCATAAAGAAATTTTCATTATAAAATAACAAAATTGACATTTAATCAGAATGCATTTCCATACTGCATTTTTACCTAACTAGCATAAAATTACTTTATTACCTAGATGCAACATTCCGGAAAACGTTTGGAAACATACCAGTGAAGCTACGTAATTAGGTTTACATTATTGGGATATTCGGAAAATGTGATATTTCATAAAATGCCCATAATTTCTAAATAGATTTAACACTATCGAACACTTTTCCATAAAGGAACCGGAATATTCTTATTTCAATGCTTATACATGTAGACTATAAAAATACGACCCTCCGTGTATTCCCAAAGGATGTATCAAGTTTACCATAGAACATTCTATAATTGCATTACAGTCAGTTGTGTCCGTATATCATTGCAGCCGTNCCCACCCCCCATTTCACTTTCTGTCTACTCGTGTTCCTACGTAGACACCGTCATTCATACCTACTATGTCTACGCCGTTATCCTCCTCCCTCGCTCACATCGGTCTGTTTTAAATGTATCATCCATGTTCTCTGGGGCTAGCTAACCATGCCGTATATACCAACCGTCGTCTGTCAAGAAACTATCGAGTTACTTTTGTTTTTAATTTGTGTAGTTGAATGTCCTTCATAAGTAAAGTGAAAGCTTATCTTTAACTAATTGCCTGTTCTTCATCTGGAGAATAAGTAATACTAGAACCCGCCCAATGTATTGGTCTCGCCTCCAGTTCCTCCCTCCCCTCTTCCGCCTCCCCTTACCCTCCATCCCCCAAGCTACCTACTCTCTCACTATTTGCGCCAAGTCCTGACATAGACGACGCAGACATCTATATGTCTTTTAAATTTAAATAATGGCGTGTTTATGTTCATGTTCACTGAGCATCCATCTTGTAATATTACCGCACGTTTGTCTTAAAGCGAACTCCCCGTCTCCCAGACGAGTTTGTCATCGGTTCTACCAACACTCCACAGACTTTAGATTCTTTTTTCTTATTTCTGTCTCTTCACAAACTATTTTTGTTCAAACGAAAGAACCACTGATTCCATCTCATCAGGTCCGCATAATTCCGGAAATCAATCATTTCATCTCCATCGACAAACCTGATTTATAATATCCTCTGGAGAAAATATCCTTACAGTTTTCATTATTATACAGATTTTTCAGTTAGAAATCGATGAAAATGGTGGGTTTTTTTTAAAGATAAAGTGAAAATTCAAGGGTTAAAGAATACAAACTCGCCCATTTCATTGACAGCAAGTTACATGAAGAAGTCATCGGCGAAAATGAACTCGTGTGAGCATTGCTCTAATAAAGAGGTCCCCCAACGAGTAGTGGTTGGTTTATTATCGTGTTTGTCTTATTTGATCTACTTATCACCAAATTGAATAATGACACGAACTCCACTCTAGTGTGTGAACAATTTACAATTTAAAAATAACGAACGAGAGTTAGATAAACATAATGACCAGCCATCACGAGTTTAGAAACCAGCGCTTCAACCAAAATAATCGAATTATGTTGGGAAAAGAATGTTTTACGCATGATTCTATTGTCAGATTGAAGGAAATCTTGAATGATCACGTGACAATTCAACTTCACTAAAGAGGCTTAATGATTACGTTGCACTGCAACCCTTGCTCCTTTTTTTCATTGCTGTTTGTAACACGTTTGGTAGAGTAATACACAAAAAGATCATCACCTGCCACTGCGGTTTAATTTACGGGTTTGAAGTTGCGAAACACGGCTTGTTAACACCATCCCTATTTACTGTTAATTACGCGGGTGGGGAGTGGTGAAACATATACATATGTACAAGTTATAGTGGAAACAATAAACAAGAACGACGCTTAATATTGTAATCATATATCATCGTGGTTAGAATGTCAAGAAACCAGGTTGTAGTAGCACTAATGAAATCTCTGCTTAGTGTAATGCTTATACCAGAAACACAACTAAAATTACAATTTATTGTCGAATATGAGCATTTATTCAATGTCAAACAATGATAATATAATTTTGTTAGCTACATCATAATTGTGATCAAATAAGGTTGGCCTAAAACATGATCAGAACGCCACAAACTTGAGCGGGAATTTTGAAAATATCGGATCAAGTGCCTACATTTTTTCTATACCTCTTTTCAACAATTTAATTTTGGTGATGTTCTCCTTACTCTTGTTACATTTTTGTTCCCTGCCAGACCCTTTGATCAGGTGAAGGGTCATGCTACCGTGAATAGAGCAGTTTACTGGGATGGTACATTTAAGTGGCATCATCACGTGTTGCCATTATATTTTGCTGCTGAGAGGATGCAAAATACTTAACAAACGAATCAGAACTTAACTAAGCAAAATAAGTTCCTCTGTGGCATGTTGCGTTTTACCGATATACACGGGTTCGACCTAACTATCATGATTTTCGAAATATATGTCTAATGCCGACAGACACGCAAGTACTGTTCAACACATAATTTCGAAAGAAGCATGCTTATGAAGACTATGGGCAAGTTGTATGTTTGTCATACGTGTAATGCTCTTATTGGGAAATTTTCTAAGTATTTTGGAGATGGTTCAGAGATTCATTAAAGATACTAGACGCTTTTACTGGATTACACTTACTTGTTTATCTTTTTTCACATGACTTTGCTGTATGGAATGATACCAGTACATAATTTTACTATGTGCTGTCCACCAGCATCATTGTGATTGCCATTTTTTGTACAATCTAGTTTTTGTAACAAAAAAAAATCAAAAAATTAATAATGACATGTAAAATATCAATATATATAAGATACATGTTTTATCATTACTTCAATTCAATATGATGTGTGTAAACTGTTTATAACTGTAAGGAGAGGCGCTCATAGGCTTTGCCTGTTGCTCAATTCCTTTGTATCTAAGATCTGAACAATAAATATTCTGAAATAAAATTTGGAAATTTTCTGCTTCCTTGTGCGATAATAATATCGACATTCTCATTATGCTCGTATACCTATTCCTTTCAGTTTTGTTGTTATTACCTCGGTTCTTTCTTTGGTAACATGACATTACTTGAATTAATAGACCTAGGTTTGCATAACGGGAGTCATAACTGGAATAAAACATTTATCATTGTACGTTTTCAACGGTTTCTGTGTTAAGCATATGTTAATAATCTCCTTCTACAAAATGCCCTTGTTCTCTCTTTCTTCTTACTTTGTTTCTTTTTTTTCTCATCCTCGTCGCCGTCCCCGTAGACCAACTTATGACCGTTGATCTTGTTTCGTTTTTTTTGTACTTAGGCTCTCCTCCTTAAGCCAAAACATATTACCTATCCCCCATCTCCCAGGCGGCGAGAACCTAAAATGGTCAACGATACCAAGCTTGACGCCGACTTTTCCACTTCATATCTATCTAGAAAAGCATTTAAAAACTACAAATGTCTAAGTTCAAAGTAATCGCCCGGAGACAAGAAATGCGGAAATGTTTGTTTCATTTTTAAATTATCTTCATTTTTTTTATTTATTTTTTTCAAAATTGCAATAACCATTCTTGAAGCTGTAACGAGACGATGTTAACAAGATGACCCAAAGGGCCGTTTAACTCAATAACGTACCGACGCTACTGTCAGTATCCGACGCCATTCCTATATGCTTCAGCTAATCATAGGCTTTTCCCTCTGCATATTACGTAACACATATGTATCACACCTGTCGGTGCCAATTCAGATAGCACTAGACTTGAAAGCCCCGAATCTCACATTGTTAACTAGATTTGCTAGAATACATGTTGGGTACAGTGACTCGGGTGCACTGAACCAGCTCACTTTATTTTACTGTAATATTTTTACTCTCCAAAATCACAAAGTTCAAAGGTCTGAGGTGATCTCTATCTTCATTGTGTTTCAGCACTTCAAAACTCCTAGTCATTTGAGCGTTTTACTCAAAGCTAAACGTGCACAGAATGTAATGTAACGCGGAACATTAAGCGTCACATTGAAAGGATCTGTATAAAATGGCATCACAACCAAAATCACACGACTTTCAAAGTTCACAGTATTGTACAAACATTAGCACGGCATTGCAGTATATAAACCTACCAAACTAATTTGGAGATTCAAAGGCCTGTGAATGACACAGCGTTGTTATACCGGAACCGGAAATGCTGTTAAATAGTCGACAGTATACATTGTTTGCCCTTGCTGTAGGAAAACATGATTCTTTGCTTCCCGATATTTATCATAGTTCACCAGGGATTACATCATACAGTAACTTAAAATAGATTGACGTCACGCACTTGGCTTGACGAAAGTCTCCGAATGCCTACGGACAGTTCCGAGCGTCTGTCGGTTCAAAAACTTATCATAGAAGGCGCTACCCTGTGTGTATTTGGAAGCCAATTTTTCACCAAACACTTTTGGTAATTTTCTTTTTCAAAAATATGATCCTACAGTGATAATGACTTTTAAGTGAAGAAAATGTAGTCCGAAGAAGCGTCCAGGGGTAACACGTATACGTTCACTTACATTTTACCGTTTCATTTACCTGTATGAGACTTACAGAGTTAAGCATAGGAAGGTATGTAGGGAATTGTCTTTATCGATAAATTGTCGTTATTTCAACTTATGTTAATTGGTGAAAGGCGAGTGCGCTATCCACTTCGCCCCTCGACCACCCTCCTTTTCAGCAGATACATTTTCTGCTTCCACACTCAATTTCTCCCATACATGTACATTGTATAAGAAACTGCTAATGACTCCGTTTATTTACAAAATAGTGTGATATACGTGATTCGATTGTTAAAAGTTTTGTTATCTGAGTGATAAGTAAAATCGATTTTCAAAACAATTTCTGTTTCATTTTTTTTATATCAATTTTTTTTTTTATCATAAAAATGTTTTATGTCTTTTGTCTTTAAGAGGATTTTTTTTGCTCTGATACTTTACAAGTAGCTTAGGATTTATGTAGGAAAAGAAACATGAAGGTAAGCTTACCGAGTATGTTTGTAATTCTCCTGTCAAGTTGCATTGCGCTACATATGGCTATATTCCGTCTTTGCGTATTGCAGAGTTATCTTCTCTTGAGAACAGGTATTGATTGTTACGTCTTTGGTTTGTGAGAGTAACGTCATCAATTTTTGAGAAAATGACGTAATTTTCTCACACAAACCAATGACGTAACAATCAATTCCTGTTCTCAAGAGAAGATATCTCTGCAATACGCAAATACGGAATAGGTAGACAGTCTTTGTTTATCTGGATGGCGAATGGTTACTCGCCATAGAACAATTTAAAAGCTACATGTACATGTAGGTCTGTACGATATTAATTTGGAAACGCTATTCCGCCGGGAGCACTGACTTTATATGACCACTGCCGCAGATTTCAGAAGAAGGCAAACAAATATATGCATAATGTTTCATCTGACGAACATGTCTGTTTTAAGAAGATAGCAAAATGTCGGACATTTATTGCGCACATGTCCTCTGGTGTATCATAGCGTCAGAGTAATAAATTTCCAACACTGACATTTATATACACTGCGTTTATCATCTATCTGTGTAAATACGTCGCATAACTCATGTAGCCAGGGTTTCTATCGGAGGGTCTTCATTCTACGCTCCAGAAATATATCCATCGTCATCATGACTCGATTCAAGTATCTTTCACTATTAAAGATCACTGTCCCACCGCAAGCAAAACACTTGAGAGTTAAACTGTTGTCTCTCTTACATACAGTTACTTTACCCTTAGTTTCATTTTGGTTATATCTTTTGCTGTATTAAAGCTATAGTTATGCCGGGAACAAAAGTTTTCGATGCATATTTTTGAGTTTTTTGAAGTGGTACCTTACTTACCGAGCCTACTTGTAAGAGTTTTCTATATTGTTTGCCTACAGCGGGACAGAGATCTTTAAAAATCATTTTTGTGTGGAGAGCGACACATAAATAAGAAAATATATTTCTAATGATTATCCGCTACATGTATTACAATGTATTAGCAGGCCTCGGAGGCCAAGTGGTTAATGCGTCTGACCGTCTATAATCACTTGCCCCCCTCCACCACTGGGTCGCGGGTTCGAGGCCTACGTGGGGCAGTCGCCAGGTATAATATCCGCAGGTCGGTAGTTTGTCTCCGGAGACTCCGGTTTTCCTCCAACACCGAAACATTGATCGTCCTTAAATGGCCATTGCTGTTGATAAGCGTCAAACACAAACAAACCGATGCATTATTATCCTACAGTATTGTTGCACGATACATCTCTGTCTTGCGTGTTTTGTTCTTATGATTCTCTTTATATATATTTTCTAAAGAGTTTTGTGCGTTGTTCTAAGAAATGTGTTCCATGGTATTCCCTTTAGTGATTATTACCAATATATCATAAACATTTAGGTATCGGGTCTTAGCAATCTCCATATAGCTTAAATATTTGAAGTATTGTTAACTTACACAAAAGCTGCTTAATTGTATAAAGATGTTGTTTCCTTCTTATATATATATTTTTTTTAAAATATCAAAATTTGCTATATGACTGATTGAACTATAAGCTTGATTCCGGAAGCGTCCGTGCTTTTATAATTATCTTAGGAAGATCGATATTTTGGTAATTCAGTTAAACTTTTCTTTCCTGAACCTCATGGAGGTCAGATATGTCTGTTCATAAAAATCAATTTTAAAGAATACTTCAGGTTTATTTTACAGAGAAACGACGTTTCAGATTTGATTTGTGTTATTATCTGCATTAAATGGGTGTCAGGGTCATCATATATAGTTAATGTTAATGTCTGCATTATATGGGTATTTCGACCATAAAATATAACTTATTTGAAGAGTCTGAAGATTATAATTCAATCATTATTTTACTTATAGTGCTTAATACCAACGATGTGCAATGTGTTCGCAAAAATTCAAATTTGCAAAAGAAACTACGACCGTACAATGTTTTTTGGTTTAAACTTTTAAAATAAATAGTTGCGAGATACCATTTGCCTATACTCGCGAATACACGCCAACAAATACTCGCCAATTCACAATGGTCTAAAGTAACTAAGGTCTTACAATGAATACTAAGGTAACAACCAAGCTTACATGCCATACTGTATATTAGACATTTTTGCGAGTATTTAATTTTCGCCTTATTTGCAGTTTGAACTAAATCGCGAACTGGTTTTCATCATGTGCTGCAAAATACCACGCACCAATATGATATCTTTGACATTGAGATAAAAATGCAACAACAATCACCACAGAAACTTATTATTGAACGAGTTTGCGATATCTTGAGCACGCGTAGATAACCTCGTATATCGCATCTTAATGTAGAAAATATAAATGTATCTGCCGGCAAATATGTGGCTTACTTCCACAGAATGACATTCAATGCAATTCTCTTCTGGTATCATAGTCTTTGGCAAAATGGCCGACGTTTGACTCTGAGGACAACATACTAACAAGGACATGGCTTCCGAGAAATTCAAAGCCGTTTGGGGGATCGTTTGTTCGGCGCTGTACACAGTGTTAGTATGACGTGTAAGATCGGCAACTGATTAAGGCGTATGACATTTCGCAGACATCACGTGACATCGTAAGGCACGTGCTACTCGGACCGTTGCAATGAAACGTTTTTATTACGACTGTACATGTGACTGAGTGTGCTAAGTCAACATTTGTCGGATTACATCTGTTATAATCCCCTGTTTTGTTTCAGCCGCTAAAGCTTCTCTATACCCTCTCACACGAACGCGATGCTAGGTATACGCTCTGAAGGAGTAAACTTATCGTGTCACACAGCTGGGCACTGGAACATTTTTAACACAGAAAAAACCCAATGTGTTCCATTTGATACACATCGTATCCAATTGTTCCATTTTCCAGCTTTGTTTAAGGGAATAGGGCCGCTGTGGCCAAGTGTATAAGGCGTCTGACATTCTTCTACCACTAGACCTCCACCACTGGATTGCGGGTTTGAGACCTATGTGGGGCAGTTGCCAGGTACTGACGCAGGTCGATGTTTTTTTCTCTGAAACCTTAAATGACCATAGCTGTTAATAGGAAGTCAAACACAAACAAACTATTGTACACATATGTACACTGTAAAACTTAACTGCTATAGAGACCAACTGTCCATAGCTACCACTTGTCTATAACTACTGTCAAACCTGCTATAGAGACCACCTGTATATCGTGTATATCGCTATCACTTGTCTAACTACTGTCAAACCTGCTATAGAGACCACTTGTCTATAACTACTGTCAAACCTGCTATAGAGACCAACTGTCTAAAGCTATCACTTGTCTATAACTACTGTCAAACCTGCTATAGAGACCACTTGTCTATAACTACTGCCAAACCTGCTATAGAGACCAACTGTCTACAGCTATCACTTGTATATAACTACCGTCAAACCTGCTATAGAGACCAACTGTCCAAAGCTATCACTTGTCTATAACTACTGTCAAACCTGCTATGGAGACCACCTGTTTATAACTACCACTTATCTATAACTACTGTCAAACCTGTTATAGAGGCCACCTGTCTATCGCTATCACTTATCTATAACTACTGTCAACCCTGCTATAGAGACCACCTGTATATCGTGTATACCGCTATCACTTGTCTAACTACTGTCAAACCTGCTATAGAGACCAACTGTCTACAGCTATCACTTGTATATAACTACTGTCAAACCTGCTATAGAGACCACTTGTCTATAACTACTGTCAAACCTGCTATAGAGACCACCTGTTTATAACTACCACTTATCTATAACTACTGTCAAACCTGTTATAGAGACCACCTGTCTATCGCTATCACTTATCTATAACTACTGCCAAACCTGCTATAGAGACCAACTGTCTTAAGCTACCACCTGTCTATAACTACTGTCAAACCTGCTATATAGACCAACTGTCTACAGCTATCACTTGTCTCTAACTACTGTCAAACATGGTATAGAGACCACTTGTCTATAACTACTGTCAAACCTGATATAGAGACCAACTGTCTATAGCTCCCTCTTGTCTATAATTACTGTCAAACTTGCTATAGAGACCACCTGTCTATAGCTACCTCCTGTCTATAACTACTGTCAAACCTGCCATACCTACCACTAGTTTATAGCTACTACCTGTCTATAACTACTGTCAAAGCTTCCATACCTACCACTAGTTCATAGCTACTACCTGTCTATAACTACTGTCAAACCTGCCATAACTACCACTAGTTTATAGCTGCTACCTGTCTATAACTACTGTGAAACCTGCCATATCTACCACTAGTTTATAGCTACTACCTGTCTATAACTACTGTCAAGCCACCCATACCTACCACTAGTTTATAGCTACTACCTGTATATAACTACTGTCAAACCTGCCAAAACTACCACTAGTTTATAGCTACTACCTGTCTATAACTACTGTCAACCCTTCCATACCTACCACTAGTTTATAGCTGCTACCTGTATATAACTACTGTCAAACCTGCCATAACTACCACTAGTTTATAGCTACTACCTGTCTATAACTACTGTCAAACCTTCAATATCTACCACTAGTTTATAGCTACTACCTGTCTATAACTACTGTCAAGCCACCCATACCTACCACTAGTTTATAGCTACTACCTGTATATAACTACTGTCAAACCTGTCATACCTACCACTAGTTTATAGCTACTACCTGTCTATAACTACTGTCAAACCTTTCATAGAGACCGGTTGTCTATAGCAACTACCTGTTTATAAATAAGGTAAAACCTGTGTGTATATACCATTTGTTTATTATCACAGTCACTCTTTTGACATCATCGATCTCATTGTGACAACACTGACTTCTATCTGTTTGAAATCTTCACTGAATGACGAGAGGAACTTAACATTCTAAAATAAAGCACAAATGCAGTACTAAAATGTACAAGTAAGGGTTTTTTCAGAAAATAGCGGTATGGCCATTTGACACGCTAAAACCTAGCATTATTCCTTTCTGGGTTTCAACAAGTATGTCTGCAAAAAATATGCAAACATCGGGTTACATTCTAGTAAAAAGAGGTCTCAAATTAGCTGCGTAGTGTATTTGATGAAATATCGGTATGCTTAGGTTGGTAGGCAGGAAAGTTACTGTAGTTTAGTTATTTTCAAATAAACAGCGGATAATATCATTAAAATGGAACAGATTAAAGAAGATTGTACCGATGTGTTATTTCTAATCAGAAAGAAGATAGAGTTCCTCTTTAAATTAGACTGATTTGCCCGCCGTAGTTTTTTCTCTTTGCAAAGCTTCCTTTCGAAAATACTACAAAAATGTAACAAAGAGGACCTCCAAGCGATTAAAAACTGTACTAAGGCAGACACTGACACACTTAAACGTTTTATTCTCGGTTATAATATGCGAGAAAGGAAATTAAGGATCCCCATACCACTGCCGAAAACGGAACTATGCATTCTAAACTTATGTTTCCAGCATGACTAAAGCTTTGATATTTCATGTTAAAAAAAGGATACCTTACAGGATTTGAATGAAAACATAATGTAGATGATATAAACAAAATCTTATCAACAAACGTGATCTGAGTGTAAACACTCTTATGCGGGACCAGACCGGAGTTCGAACCTTAAATTTCAGATTGCTGTACCATCTCTGAAACTGATTGAGCTACCAGGACAACGGATGTGTACGAGAGTGCTACAGTTATCTAAGGGAGATCAATGTAAATAGGGAAAAGCAAATGTGTTTCTTCTTATGATTTTGCTTTGTAATATAACATCCAATTTATTGTTGTATGTGACATATTGTAAAGAACAATCTTAACGATTGACAACCCATTCTTTTACCTCTTTAAAATCTTATATAAATCATCGTTGATAGGCTTCGTGATATTTTATTATTTAACTAAAAGCCGTCAAATCAAATGAAGAATAACCGTAATACCTACCATGATTATAAACATCCATTTTCATGAAATCACAGTGTCATTATTATCAATCGCTCATGTGAAATAGGAATCTTCAGGCACGAGACTTGGTTGTTTACCGCACGCGCTGCTTTGATAAATAAAACACATGTTTCACTGCCCGGGGCTAAACGTAATTATCCGGTCCAAGAGTCATTTAAGTCCAGTACCAAAGACAGGAACAGAATACTTTGTCCTATGGTTCTTTTGATCAAGTAATTATCTTTTCTTTAAGACGGTAATTATTCAGCTTGTCAAGATAAGAATCACAACATGAAACAGCTACATGTATGACATAATAATGTGTATCATGTTAACATATTTGCGTTCATCATTATCTCCCTTTAAAAAGCCGACAGAAGACATGTTAATTTGATATTTGTCTTTATTTAGTTCTCTCTTTAAAAATTACCAAAACATTATTGGGTAACATTTTCAGGAACACTAGCCAGTAGGCCTTCCAGGTGAGGAAATGTTTCAAATCGGGTGTTTTTGACCATATTAGAAATATTAAGTAACTCACACGTTTCCATATTATACATTGACGTCGATACGACGTTTCGAAATGTTTTCTCTCTCCCGATTCCACCAGGTTTAGATGCGCGTGCTACGTGATTGGGGCTAGGGTAGGGGTTTAGCATGTGTACTTCTGATAAACGTAAAAAATCTAACAGTCGCACAAAACAATTTTAAAAACACATCGGTTTTGTCTACCGTGATTGTACTTGTCGGTATATATATCCCTTTCATTCAGGATGTGAAAGTTGAGCCATTTTCGTCACCAATTATTAACTGGCCAAAACAACGAACTGGTGTTAAATGTTTTTTAAATGGATCTATCTCCATATGTAAATACACTCGGCATTTTGTAAACACCTTAATTGGTATTAAGATTTCAAAATCACGAGTTTTAATTTTAGATTAATTTTAATTTTAAATTTATTCCAATTTTTAATAATTTTAGATTTTAATTGATTTAAAAGTTGGTTTTGTATAGGGTTTAGCGTACGTCCTCGCTGCAG
This sequence comes from Mizuhopecten yessoensis, assembly GCF_002113885.1. Classification (NCBI taxonomy): domain Eukaryota; kingdom Metazoa; phylum Mollusca; class Bivalvia; order Pectinida; family Pectinidae; genus Mizuhopecten; species Mizuhopecten yessoensis. The sequence goes on along the minus strand of NW_018408252.1, from coordinate 1,873,376 downwards.
GTATGGACATATAAAGAAGGTATTCGGCTAACGAACTATATTTGTTATTGATGTATAATGTTTATTGTCATGATACTAGTTACTTTATATTTTTGAAATAAAGTTTCGAAACAAGATTTTTGTTTTGCTAGTGCGGCTACTTGTGAACTTCGCAATCATTCAATGCTCTTGTTGATGACATTTGAACCAATCGATGTTGTTTTTGCATAAACGACGCGTTAGGCCATGTAGAAACTTATTTGGGGTGAAACGATTGCTAATTAATTTGCAAATATCGCACAGCTATGTTTACAGGGTTATACCCTAATTATTTTCTTGTAAATTGTAAGTGTCCATAGCGGGTTTGCATAGCGGATAGATGTTTTAAAATAAGGCAGTGGTAAGAATTCGAAAAGGCGCACATCATCAAACCTCCTAGTCTCGTTCAACAAGACGCTTGATCACTTGTGTTCGGCGGTTGAACGAGACAACAAACCTCAATATGAGATTTAAGGATTCTGACCAATCAGACAGAGTGTTGCCTTGATAATGAACTGCTTTACACTGATGCTTAGAGAACAAATCTGACGTTAAATCATGGCATGTGAGTTGATAAACAGCAGGCGGCAATGATAGTAGAAATGTAGATTTATTCAATAGTCTTGGTTGCACTTTCAAGAGAGGTGATATCAATGTCTCTCTCCTACGACATACGTTCTATCGCAACTATAAGGTCTCGTGAATACTAGATGCCCGTTTAATTGCAAAATTGACTGTAACATCGCCAAAGGGTCTCACTCGTCTATCACATAGTGATCAACCGATCACGACACAACTAGATGTATATCGATCACGTGTTGGCAAATAGGACAGCGGTCGCCAAGTGGTTAGGGCGTCTGCTATATATTCTGCTACCACCAGCCCGCCTCCACCGGGTTGCGGGTTCGAGGCCTACGTGGGGTAGTCGCCAGGTTTTGGCCATAGGTTGGTGGTTTTTCTTCAAAAAATCTGGCTTTCCTCCACCATCAAAACCCGGCACGTCCTTGAATGACCATAGCTGGTAACGGACGAAAACACATACAAACCAAACCAAACCCGTGTTGTCAATTACAAGCAAAGGAGTGGAGATCAAGGAAATCTACAACAATAAACTGTCTCAAGATAAGACATTGGGGTATGATTTTTCTTTTTAAAGTCTTTTAAGAATGAAAAACTGCACCCCTGATAATTTGACCAAACCATTCGGATATTTTACCACAATTCTTGCCATAAATGATACCGTTGGAAGTACGGTCCCACTACATCAGAACACAATACATCTTCAGCACACACGCAGGCATACACACATAGGGAGATATTAGCCAGGTGGCATAGGACTAGTAGTTAGCGCCTGATAAGGCAGCTCCTGCGTATTCCTCAAAATTGTATTGAATAAGGTATATGCTAATTGTATTCATTGTATCAAATTGTATATATATGTACTGTAAAGCGCTTTAAAGTGGCTTATGTTAACTAGATAGGGCGCTATATCAAATGTTGCATATTTATTTATTAATCAAAGCTATATCATATATGCATATAAGTTACCACCAGGGAAAGATCGACCGATCAAATAGCAGTATGTAAATTGAATATATACTGTATGCCTGTATTATTAAATTGAATAAAATAAATTGCATTTAGGGAAGTTACTGAAAGGGACACTATTGACCAATAAGATTGCAGAACGCGAATAAATTCTGCAGGAGCAAAATCTGCTCAGCATTGAGCTTGACCTAGTTTGGAAAGATACATCTTTCAATCAAGTTCCATAAAAAATCTGTAATTGTAGTAAGGTTGTTATACGGGACCTTAATGTGACAGGCGAGCGGGCGGACGGGGGCCGTCCAATCATTACCTCTTTCTCGTAAACGTCTATTCGTATTAAAGTCTCTTTTAAGAAAGTCTGAAAAGGAAACTACATAATGTATGTCAATAAAAATGCATTGCTCTTTTATCATTTAAATCAAGCACGGTGAATGGAAACGGTCTGCGTGAGGTCCAGAGCAAGCATTTGTTCGCTAACTTGCAATGACATATGCACGATAGCCCACACAGTGGCGGACCCAGGGGTGTTGCCCTAGTTGCCCGGGCAACACCCTTTTTCTGTGTCCAAAAATAATCTGGACTTAGGTTTTTGAAGATTTTCCTCTTTTTCATATGGGATTTTCTTCTAATATCAACCATCCTGTGAACTATGATTTTCTATGGCAAGCATTAGTTTGAATATATATATATGCCTAAGGGTGCAGTTGCCCAAACAAAGAGTCCACTAATTATACTCTAAACAATAGGGGATTAATCCTCTTTTGTTTATATATTAGTAGGGTCCCTAGTCAGGTCAGTGGTGAATGCTCAACGGGCTGTCTACCTAATTGTATTGTTCTAATATCACGGTGTGGTGATCACCCTGTCCGTTGAGAGAGGATAAAACCATCTGTTGGAATTAGGTATATATGTTAATTGCTATTTCAAAGGTAGAGTCCATTTCATGATAGATAAACCTGTATTTTCACCTGTGGTTTCATGTACACATGATCACCAGGAGTGATAAATTATACCTGTTAAAAATGTAAATTTCAAAAATTTCAAAGACAATAAAGCATCCACCTTAGCATCAAGTTATCAGGTGAATAATAACCAATGTTAGCATAAAAGCCTGGCATGTATATATATATCCTTTTTAACAGGTGTTGCCCTTGTTCATATGCATGCATACAAATTCACAATAAAAGACAAAAAGTCAAATCTTAGTTCATATTTATGACAAAATAAATGTATATTTAATTGCCAAAATGCTCGCCTAAACTACATGCACATGAAAGGCATGACACAAACATCAACATTTTAACCAAAAACCTACATTTTTACCATTGTTTCAGAGAATTTGTTAACACTCGCTCCGCTCGGCCATCATAAAATATAAATATTCTATGTTATAACATATAACCTGGAATAATACCGCAAACTCAGAAAACTATTCTATGCCTTATTCGATCTGTTTGACAATGGAAATAATGTCCGATAATTTCTTGCTTTCTACGCTTGGCACACCAATAGCTGATCAGAGTATTTGACGTAACAAACGGCCTTTTAACACATGTATCTAAGCGAGATCGGAATCCCGGAAGTTAATAAGTAAATGTATAGGTAATGCCGTATAAGGAACAAAGCTTGTCGCCAAGCAATGCTCCTCGCTTAGTTCGTCCTGTTAGATGATCGACCAGAGTTAAGCCGTCAATATCGACTGTCAGGCAGACACGTGTTTCTCCGCCAATCCATGCTTTCTGTTTTGCGCCTCTGTGATTGCAGCGTAGAAACCGTCTTTATATTCTTTACATGCGCCGTGTCGATCCGCACCTGTCTGTCTCCACGTCCGTCAAAGTTTCTATCTACGCGTTCGAGCTGTTCTGTCCGAACATCCGTATTGCTGTTTGATATAGAAAAAAGCATCACCTGTGAAAGGTTTAACACTGAGGTATATCTTACTTACAGTTAACACTACATGTAGCGCTGCTACCTTGCAAGCAGCATACAAGTCCCGATACTCTATGTCGCCACTTGCTCTGTGAAGGAGTTGCGTTCCGCTTTAATTAAGAATTCCTATAATCAGGATCTCAGCGGGAAACTTTTCCAATTGTGAGACTAGGTCCTCCTACTCTGCAGCAGACGACACAGAATTTCCCCAATCACGTGCTCGTGTGTTCTGTTTAAGATTACACACCTGACAATTTATCAGCGAAACGAAAGTCAAGCAGCACGTTCATGTGGTCTGTTATTGTGTTACGTGAAAGTAAGCCATTCTAACAACTCGGACCTACCTACTTCTTATCGTGTTGTCACACTTGGCTGACCGCATTTCACAGGTGAGTGAATTCATAATTAATTTTATCATGAGTCTTTTTACTTTTAATTCTAATGAAAATTTATTTACTTATCATGAATAATACAATCATTTAACACATTATCAGTTATTGTGCGAACTTTTCGGTTGATAAAAACAATTCCTACACTATTCAATTCTTCTTAAACTCAAACTTTGCGTATGTAAATTATAGTTTCGTTAGTACAGACACGCCTAATCCGGATTTACTTTAACAAGCCAGTTTCTTTTAGGGAAAATATTGACTCTTTTAAAAAAAAAATTGTGCAATTGTGATATAGCCGTTTATCAATCAAGCCACCTTTACTTAGAGCGACAGAGGCTGGGTTATCAAGGCTCCTTTGTTTTCCTCGTTTTCTTAAAGTCACGTGGTTAAAACGATGGCAAACAATGCCTCATCACTTCAAAGTGTTAACATAGTATCGTTCATTCATTTTGTCAACTTTTTTTTCTTATATTTTCTGATTTTTCTGTAGTTCGTCACGTCATTGGATTTGATTGCTCTCCTGCCTTCGTTATCATCAGGTATGGAATTGGGGGTTTCCGTATTTCGTTCTGTTTCTCTCGCTCTTCTATGAAGTGTTATAACATAGTTGCCTACATTTCCTGTATTCAGAAAACCAGTCGAGCCTCAATCAGATGGTTATCAATGGTTTTTAACATTATCGGGTTTGTTACATTTGTTTGTTTCTTTAATGTGATGCAAACAAATTTGTAATCTTGTTTGCGATAGTTGAGTAAAGCTCGTATCAATACTTCTATATATCAATTGTTTTACAATTCAGTTTTGGCTATGTACTTTGTGTACCACTGTATTAAGTTTGTTGAGGTTTTCGTAATCTTCATCAAATCTTCGCAAGTCAATGATCAGGTACTCTAAAAGTATGTAATAGATGCGTAAAGGCTAATAACATTTTTAGCTTCCTAACAGAATTTCTGTTATTGCAGTGCTCAAAGAAAATAACTTTATCTAATTTGTTGTTTATATTTATTCAATAAATGCGACGAAAATAAATAAATAATCGTGTCTGCAGTAGTTGCATAGACGTCTTAACAACAGTTCGTGTCTTACTGTTAATGTTTGTGTGCGTTGGCGGAAAAACGATTTTATTGAGTTTGTTGTTGTGAAAATTCATTAACACTGTATCGGAGAAAACTTGTGTGCGTGCATTTATGGCTCATTTAAATATCGACCAGTTTAAAAGTTACTTCATGTGTTAGGAAGGTTTGGTTTCTTATTGACCGTGTAACTGCATGATTGGGTTATCTTTTCACACCTAACACCGCTTCTCGGCAGGCCGGAGTATCACCACATGAGCCTTCAGAATTATATGTTCTGCGAGAAATGGTATGTAAACTTTCATTTTTTTTTTTTTTTTTTTGATGGGTTTTTTCGATGATCTTTGTAGGGAAAAGTCTAATATAGGTTGTCCCTCCTACTCACTGTTTGTGAGGGCTGTGGTATTGCTCTGTGAATTGATGTCCATGTTGCAATAGAAAAAGCATTTTCACTTATCCTGCATCGTAGCCGTCAATATTGAAATAGTTAAACTGAGGATTAAAAGAAATCTGCTAATTCTATGTGAATCTGAAAAAGGACATCTAGTATATGAATTGATAAGCAAAATTCCCATATGATGTGACAATAGCGTAAAGTGTCATGGTTTTTATAAAGTAACCATGGAAAATTCCAATAAAGTCGCCACAATCCCGATATGATTCAGAACACTGGGATCCAAAGAAGTTGCTTTGAATATTTATGAGATTAATTAAATTTCAACTTATTGCGTCCTACATTTTCACGATAGATCGACAGTTCTAAAATACATGAAACATTCATATGGAAAAACAGTTTCATACTATTTTATGTCACTTCGGCTGAAATGTTTCCGCCATGTAATTCAATGAATGGAACTGATCCATTTATTATTCAGCTGAATTATTGTATCAAGGCATGAAATGGATTGTATTGACACACATTACCCATTATGCTTCGGTAATTGAATATGCATTAGCTATACAAATATTCTATATCAATACACAGGATCGTCCAACAGAAATAGCATATATCACGTATCATATTTTAACGTTGGTCTACTTGATATGTATTCTTTATTGCTATTCTTCAGGTATAGTTTCATGTAGTCCTGAATATCATAATTGATATCAGTTTATTTAATGACTGCGTTTGCTACAAGAGCATGCACTGTTGTTGCATACATATTTACACTACGCTTGTATAAGGTTAAGTTGTGGCATAGACAAATGCAAGGAAATGCAAGACTTTTACAGTCTTTTAGTCATTGCTTCGTTAATTATTATTTCAATACTATCAAAATTCTTTGTCAGTACGACTTCCTATTTGTACGGATTTGTTGCGTGTCTGAATTTTTGCTAGTCTTGATGCTTACCCCTTTAAGTCTGTTTATGTACTATCCAAGGTATTGGTTGGTTTGGAATGTAAGCTGTTTACACATGTTCGGTTGTGCGGATGCGTTATTGGCGGGATTTTTTTTACTTGTTAGGTCAATCCCATTGCTATTTAGGCTAATCCTAATTTGTTAATCCAATTTTTTTGCTAATCTGAATTATTTGTTAATCCAATTTTTTGGCTAATCTGAATTCTTTGTTAATCCAATATCCTTGTCGTTACGTCATCTTTATCGGCATGTTTTGTTGGTGTCAAGCATACAAATGAAATAGATTACTTGTATTGATAACTGAATCGAAATAATGGCTGAAGGAGATACACATACTTTCTGAATCACGCATTTTAGGCTTTCGAATCGTAAGAGTTACAACATCTTATTTTTACAGATATTTTGAAAAAGAAATATATCATCATTAGCGTGCCACGTTCATGTTTCGTGACAGGCTTCATGCACGCCATTAAATATTTTAAAATGACATACGAACATATTGATATGCAGCCGTGAATCCCTCTTGAAATATATCAACACGCGCAATACACATGTGCAATCTTAGACGATAGGTACATGTAAACACATGGGTGCGGTATTGCTTTTTTCCACATACAAATGTACCTACAATTGATCTCTAAATTAACTTTTTTGGTGTGAAACATTGCCGATCATTAACGCTGCATTAATATTCTATTAGCTTCCCGACAAAAACATTTAATGAATAACAATGGCAAACAAAACGAATAATGACGTCATGCTACTGTAACGTTCGATGGCGCCAAAATACTCGGAATCAATTCTTGTTTCAATTTGTCTATTTGATTGATTGATAATAAACTATCTAAGTTTCAACCATAAAAAAACACTTTGTATTATCACAGTGTGAAAATTTGGACCTTGTATTGCATGGCCTGAAAATATGCTTAATTCCTATAATAGAAAAAGTCATCTGGTATGAAATATAAACATTTTACCATCAATTATTTAATAATATCATTAAGTTTAATGCCTTACTCTATAAAGATCGGGTATCTATGATTATGTTTCCTTATAATTTCATAAATATGTTTAATGTTTTCTGAGTAAGAATCATAATGTGTTTGCCATACAATAGTGTAATGGATTTTGAATACGACATTGCTTTGTCATTTTACATTTTTTCTGTCGGCAACAGTTTATAAAATATTCATGGTTGTGACGATCGTGCAGATATAGCTTCAGGCCTCGATGTTCCAGTGCTGTAGTCTTCTTATTGGATTTTATCCCGATTACATGTTATTAAGTTCATTTGTGTAAGGTTGATCTGTCTTTATTGCACAGATGAAACACTCAGATATGTCATTAAACAGTAACCTGATTGTCATGGTTGTAGTAACTGCAGAAAATTATATTCTTCCGTCTTTGCACAACGCTTAAAGGTCTCTGAAGAGTTGTACTATATACACATCACATTCAACATTAAGTTGACTACCTTACTGATATATGTTGCAGTCAGTCGTAAAGAAGACATTTATGCATGATTTTGAACAGCCATGAGTTGTTAAGACTTTGCACAAGTCAGTCTGTTCGCTAGTTGAAATGGAACACTCGTGTATTTGAAATCGTTGATTTGACTGTCGTAGGGGTGGTAGTTAATAGCTACGAGAAATGAGATTTTGTAAACCCTGAGTTATCTAATCTCTGCTTACGTTTGTCTGTTTTCTTGTTGAAATGGAACACTCGTGTATTTGACATCGCTGCTTTGACTGTCGTAGGGGTGGTAGCTAATAGCTATAGGATATAAACATATTGTCAATGCTGAATTCTCTAGTCTTTGTCAGGGTCTGTCTGCTCTCTGTTGTAGGTGAAGCACACGCATAAAACTGACTGTAAATGTGTGATTGTGACCCTCTTAAAAAGCTACAGAAAACTTATTATTCAACTTAATATTTTTTGTTGTTTTTAAGAGTTTCTCACACAAAAATATGTTCAACCTCTGGTTAAACTGTCGCGGGGTAGTTATCAGAATTAACACGATGCTATGTATTTTGAACCATGCCTTTCTTATCCTTGCACAAATCTCTCCGTGTGGGTGTACGACTATACACCATTTCGTTTGGCTGTCGAAGTGGTAGGTATATAAAGCTACAGGAAATTAAATGCGGTCGATGCGTTTCTTAATGTCCTTGCACAAACCTATCTGCTTACGGTTTATGATATATAACATATTTACGTTAAATCATTTGTTTGACTCTCATAGTGGAAGCGGTAAAAAGCTGCAGAAAATTAATCATAATGAAACAAGAGCTCTCTTATATGCACAGATCTGTTTCGTTGTCGTTTTTCGATAAAACACACACATATATACTAATTAACGTTAGCTTTAGTGTCATAATGGAAGTAGCCTAATATACACGATATATTAAATAAGGTCTTGTGGCTCTGCACAAGTCTGTCTTTTTTTCTTTTTCTTTTTTGTGTAAGACGGAACACGAACACACACCCTGTTAGTGCTCAACTCGGTATTTTATTCAATAAACAAACACAATTACACGATACATACCGAATTGGATGGAAAAACCATCTTTTATGATTTTTTTCCTAAATTATTTAACGTTACTATAAAAAAGCTAGACTTTTGATGTAACATTAGTCTAAACAACAGGATATAATCACTGAAGCACAAGGTAATGAAGCATGCACTCAAAAACATTAGTAATCACTGGAGGAAACCAAGCAACATCAGAATTAACAGCACTATACGACCTTTTCGTCCATATACATGCAGGACTCCAGAATGGGTTTGAAAATTCGAAAGAATGAAAATCAATGTCTAAATTGTTCCCAAATTTTGTTTGATAAAAAAACAATGGAGGAAAGTCGCTTCTAAAACACTTATACGTTGTGAAAACATGTTCTTCTGTTTTTGCAAAAGTGTTTTTGTTCTGCATGGAATAAATACTATTGAACATAAGTTTGACGCTTACAATTGTATAACCTGATATCTTAAGGTAATTATCTGCATATGGCGTGAAGCAAGAATTGAATTATTTATTGGTACTCTTCGAACAATGGTGTTTGGCTTATACTGTAAAAATGCATAATAAAAATATTATTAAAAAGTATCCTTCCTTGTTAACCTTCTTATCTTTCCATGACTCTCTACCGAGACTCCTCGCACCCACATATCATGGAACTGTGGTTTAATTTGACTATCGTAGTGATAAAACACAGCGCTTACAGGAAAGTAGTCTATGAGCAATAAGTTCTGAAGTGTTTTTTTCAAGTCATTGAGCAATAGACATATATTTTCTCTTTGAACATGGAGCTCATTCTATATTCAATACCTACCATGAAGCTCATGTCCTTAAAGTGACAATCTAAATATGTTGTCAACACCAATCAGATTAAACATGTTCTCTGAGAATTACTGTGTTTTCTGCGCGTATCGACAAGAAAACTATATTGACGGAACAGCTCGCTGGCAATCGTTATCACTTGAATGATTGATTCAAAGATAGATGTACTCAGTGTGGTTTTTTAAGTGGACTGTCACGTCTTACACAGAAAAGAATAAAATGGTCCCATACCCAAACATTTTAATTATTTATCGACTGGTCACCATTCTCTACGTACGTTATATTAATTTGGAAAGATGTTCACAATGTGGCCACATAACGCCGAAGTAAGATCATGGTTATCGATTTAAAACCTCAAATATCATGACACAATCAGTTATCGATTACTTAGATCTTTTATATTTATTGGTAATTATAATTTCTATTGCCATGGTTGTACTTTGACAGGGTTCAGTCCGTACATTATTGATGCATTTAATCAGAACGTCACCGAACGATAGAGAATGGCATACATTTTACAACATGTTGAAACCGACGATATATTTATTTTGTACGATCTTTGTATCGTACCTTCCAATACATTAGACTTAAATGCTACCTATATATTATATCTGTGAATTATGCTGGAGTTTATTCCCTCAGCACTAATGATTTAATATTTCATAACTACAACAGTTCATTTGTGAACCTTTCAATTATGACGTCACTAATAATCGAGGTCAAATGTACTTCGCAGTACGTTGATATTCTCCGTGTTTCCTTGGATGGAACTCTTTCAAAAGTATGTACATATCGAGGTTAGGTATCTCTTAGCCTTAGGTATAGCAACCGAAGTTATATCGCTTTATCTTAAATTAAATTATCTTAAATACAGTTATCTTAAATACAGTTATCTTAAATACAGTTATCTTAAATAGAATTGCTGACAAAACTTCGGGGCTCAACTACATATTTAGGACCATGGCAATCAAATATATAAATAAAACCCTACGAAATCCTACTAACTCACTTACATGGTATACAAGTCTAGACGTAAGCAACTCTGATTCTTATATAATATGTATAACATCGAACATCGTATACTCTATACGGGGACACTTTTGCCTTGTTGAACATTCGCCCGTCACCATAACAGAAACGTGTTCGCCCAGTATTAATTTTTGGCCTACACATTTAGCTTCTAAATATAGTTTACTTTGTACCGGTATTAGCTGTCATGATAAATTCGCGAAAATGGCGAAAATTAAACTGCGGCTTAAGTTCCCGGTGTATAGTATTTCGCGGTTGTCAATTTTTTTGCTCTTTCCACGCTATCATAAAAACGTTTTATATAATTCTGTGAATTTGTTGCGTTCCTGATAGAAATTAACAACTTTCAACTTTCAACTTTTTCACGGTGTAACCCGAAATTTCTACACCGGCAATTCGTTCCATATCGGCATATCGACACGAAAGTAACACTTTGCGAAATTATTGAGGTATGCATTTATTTATATCGGAATATATTTTGATAAGTTAAGCAACGATAGTCATTGTAATATATCAGAATTTAAACAGAAAAATCAACTGTTTATTGCGCAGTCAGCATACAGAAACACAATTCAAAATCATAGTCCTTAAACCCAACACAAACATTTAAAATTGGCATCACACAAAGGCAAATTCCTTATTCAAAGTTAATACATACAAAATAGAAACAAAATATCCCACATTTCTAATCACAGTGACAAAATCAAAGCTGACATTTTATACTTTTATACAACAACCAGAACAGGAACTTGGGAGAGAGAGCATCACAAAAGGAAATGACACCGTAAATTCCCACTTAACCTAATCATTTCCCGAATTGTCAGTTTAGCGAGAGTTTTGGTAAGAATTCAATTACAGCATAGACACAAACACTTTGTAATGTGCAAATCCTTACTGTCTCACCAAATCAAACTCAAATCCCAAGATTGTGTTGTCTATAAGGGAGGATGGTAAATGCGTTGTTCCAGTAAGTGAATTCCTTAGCGAAACCACGTCATAACTCTAGATTATAAGCAGTAACTCAACGCTACAATTACTCTCGTAATATGTTAACATACGAGTGTGTGTGAAATTGGTTGTCTGAGACAATTTATGTAGGTATTCTCTATACTGTTAAACCTATACATTTAGGAGGAACGGTATTCTAGTGGTAGCACGCCGGGCTCGCGACCAAATGGTTTCGGATTCGAGCCACGTCACAGCACTGTGTTGTATCTTTGAGTGCTAGAATTGTTAATGCTAGCTGTGAGCGCCGAAATTGCAGGACCGGCTGTATGCTCCACAGATTGAGAAAGTTATTGGCTGGTTGCAAAGGCTCTTTAACAATTGATAACACTATGTGAATCACTTTGAGACGACCTACGAACTAGTTTGTGAAAAAGCGGTTTATACGAACTTTGATTTATTATTATATCAGTAGTGCCGTAAAACACTTAATTAAAACGAATACGTATTTTTGCGATATTTCTCGAAGATTTCAATGAAGAAAAGTACAAACGAATGATAATGTTTATTTTCATTCATTCAAGTGGAATTTTCAGGCTTTTCCTGAAGCTGAGGCTTGGATAATAAACATACAACAAGTATGAAACGTGAAAGTGATTTCCAATGTATGAAAAGGCTAGATATCAAGTACAGCACTGGATTTATCTAAGCAAAACACAACATTAGTGTTTAGAAATGTCAATTTTAACAGATGTAACGACATCTATAATTAGGCGGGGTACCAAAAGACCATAGCAATGCCACGAATCCTGTTAATAGATGTTGCATAAACTGTTTACCTATAATTTTTCGCTGCAGTTTAATGTTTGCCTTTTTTGCTCTCCGTTATGAGGGCGAATGTACCATTGCCGTGAACATTTGTAAACAACATTATATGCATAGTAATTAAATGCGAAGTGCGAATTTAAAATTCGGCGAAAATGGATTTTACAGTCGAAGGATGAAGTTTTTACTGGTCGAAAATTTACCGGTATGGAGTATTCATTATGAAAGGTAACCTACGTGTTTTTCCTAATTCTACGTGTTTTTATGACAGATATCAATCAATGTCCTTCCTTTTGTTTTGGCGTCTCCTCAGTTCCTGTTGATTGTTCTTATACTTACCGACTTTCAGTCACCGTTGTGTGTTGACGCTGTCACGATTGTACATATCTGTTCTTCCATTACATTATACAGTTATGTACATCAATATTTTCCAATGTTCAGACCTCAAGAGTTTATGATACTTTTAGCTTTTAGCAATATGTACGTAGCGACATTTGCAGGCTTAAAACAACGCATCATACCATATGAATGAAGATGACAAATCGAAGTTTTTCTTGATTGAAAATTCCAGGAACTGCTTCTTACTTTTCAGTTATTTTCACATAAAAGAATTTAATAGATATTTTTTTTTGAGAATTGGCTGATTGAAATTGAGGTCATCTACAACATCAATATCACGCAACGATGCGCCTTGTACTTGATGTCAACATCTACACGAATGGTCGTAAACCAACATCAAGTATCCTCGGCTCTGTGTGTTGCATTGGTATCGATCGTAGTACTTACGCGTCAAAACAAACCAGTACTAATCATGTACTTATTTTATTGGAAATTGCTCTCCGTAAGGACTTAATAATGAATTTCTGGTTACCTCGCATGTATAAATACCGCCTAGCGGTGTCGTGCAATCTCTAATAATGTCATTGCCAAGATGTAATCAGCACCAAGAAACATTTGTGATAAAAATAGTTCATTGGAATAACGGTTTCCAGTGCGTAGATTCAGTCAAGATTATCTTCTACTTTGCTTGCAAATTACAAATATATGCTGTGGAATCAGACCTCATCTCATGGCACGGTAAGCAGCGTGGTTGTTCGATCTGCAGAACGCATTATGTTGTTTTTGTAGACGGCGTCAACATCGTCGTTAGACTGAATAATTCATTAAGGAGTTTATCTCAATATGATATATAACTAATTCATACCTGTTTGCTCCATAGCGTGTATTTGTTCTTCCCTGTTTCAATTATATGTAAAGGTTTCATCCCTTTGTCAATTCATAAGGTGCAGGTCACATCAAAGAGAACTATTGTAGAACGAAGTAGATATTTTTTACTTATAATCGAGCAGATTTTTTTTTTATCACGAAATCAGGATGTTGCTATTAGAGGGAATTCGTAAAAAAATGTAACATTTTACTTCAGGAGTTTTTTTGTATTGGTTGTTGTTCGATCGTTGCTTTCATAAAATTATGGGATGTCAAAGTAAACAAGAAAAATACATAAAGGTGCACAATAAAAACAAAATCAAAACTGACGAAACTGGAGCAAAATGTAAACAAATGCTATCCTTTTAAAACAAAGAGAATAAGACCAGGTGTGCTTAATGGCTTAGCGGCTTCTGTTTCATGGACAATGTCTTTGAAACGTTATTTGTTGGCCTGATCCTGTGATGTTATGTCGTGTATAATGTTTTAGACGGCACGGATAGACTAGGCCAACACATGTATGTCACCCATGACACTACTTTGTATTTACTCTCCTTCCGGTTACATGCATATTGCGGATTTACATAATATAAAGTAATTCCAAAAACGGAACGATACTACAAATCCCTAGATGTCATAATAAATATACTAGTTTCTTCTTTACAGTGGAAAAACGATGAATGAATTTTGTTCCCCTAAACTACAGCATTGATTTAAAGCGGACGTATCTGTAAGAACCAAACGGGCCATTTTTAAAACACGTATTTCCTATTCAGTCTGTAACGTCTAGCTTAAGATAAGTCACTTGTATAGTGTCATAAATGCTTAGGAAGAGCATATTTCGTTTTTCATTAAGCTTTATTTAATTCCTTTTGAGTTAGAATGTTTCTGTCAGACTTTGTCACACTTGTATTTTATTGACAGCTAAATAAAAACAATCACATAACTTGACGGACCTAATTCATACTGAAACGTCTGCCGTTTCAGGCATGAGGTTAGAAAATGTATCCTGCGAGTCTTTATTCCCTTCTTAAAGACGATTACCTTTTCATTACATTGAGTTTTATCCCTCTTCGTATGTTATTTTTTTTTACATTCAATTCACGTTCTTCTATTTTGCTACATAGAGAAATGGAAACCCGAACTCTGTGATGTGAAATTATAGTGTTTTTGCCTTTTCCGGTGTCTTTGAAGAAACTGATGTAATTAATCAAATATAATTTGAAAATATCTCTTCACGTATTTTCATCTTGATAACTTATTACTTCTGCAAATGTCAATATTTCGTAATTGCTTCAACGTTTATTGTTCTTTTCGCAATTTTAGCGTTGAAATATTGTAAAGATATTGAGTTGTATCCTATTTTGTTACAATTATTTTCCACTTAAAATTGTTTGATGCGTTTCCGGTTTAATCGCATATAATATTTTCAATATAACACGTTTTGATGACTGTCTAATCTCAACACCTTATAAAATGCCGTGTCTTGTTCTCAGTTTGGCAGTTTTGGTCGAGATCCGAGATTTATGTGGATAGTCAAAAAAGTCTATCTAACGATCACATGAACACAATTATAGATCAAATATACTTGTGTATCAGGAATGAACGACAAAGAGTTGGCGAAAGCAAATATAACCAATAAAATATTTAAGCATTGAAACATACTTAAGGGTGTATGCTACCTTAAACATAATGCTAAAATTTGTGTTAAGAGTTATCTACCTGAAAAAAAGGTTTATGCATTTATATTCAAATGCGTCATGAAAGTACTGACCAGTACCTATTTGTGTATGTTTCTTATTGGATTTCGTATGGGAGGAGGGTACTATATAAAAACATATACTAAAATGTATCACACTCATTTATTTATAGTAACATGTATTTGTCACAAAGCATCCGCATTTTCGAACAGTTAGCTCGTGCTTCTAGACTGTGGAGGCATGGCCAACTGGTTCCAAGTCAACGTAAACGTTTTAATTGACAATTTATGATAATGTCTAATTTTGGAATATAATTTTGGTATTGAAATATCAACAGTCATATTGAAGTTTTGTTGAATGGAATACTATATTTTAAAACTATGCTAGATAGAGTTTATGTATTAAATTAACTGAACAAAAATACAACACAGCGTCAACTAAATGAATAAAGAACAAAATCGAAAAACAATGAAGAAAAAATAGATGAAACAAATTTTCTAGAACAAGGCGATATCAGGTACGTCTTATACCCGTCGTTGTATTTCTCGTCGAATACAAAAATGAACGTGGGTCTTCAACGACCTTAGGCAAAGTGAATAAGATTTTTACGCGAATCCACATCCGGTAAAAGGCGACTAATGAGTATTTAACCCACTAATCCCGTAATCGTTTTTTACTTTATGACTTGTTCTAGGAAAACCTAATAGGAAACAGGCGATTTATGTCAGCCAGGGACACGTAATATACCAGTGATATCGTCAAAATATCATGTCTGCCGACACTAGAACTATAAGGAGACTTTAGTGAGAATTCACCGACAGCGTGTCCAGATTCCATTAATGGTTTCGGACACACAGTCAGCGAACTTAGCTTCCTTAGTCAGTGCGTTAACGATCACTGTGGTACATGTAGGAGTATGTGATGTTGGGCTTTGCAATACTGGTGTCATAAGGTCCACTGTTTTCTCTATTGCACCTGCTATTTGAGCCATGAAGTGTTTTCTGTTTCTGTTCGTCTTGGCAATCGATCTTTTACATCATTACAATGATTTGTTACGTTATTTAAGAGCAATGCATTGTTAATGTTAAGAGATATCATGATATTTAATTTTACTTTCTTCAGAAGAAACACATCCACCTTTCCTGGCCACCCCTGCAGGTCGGGGATTGAGAAAATATTATACCCGCTGTTACCCACTGCATCTATCGTAAGAGGCGACTAATGTAAAAACTCCCTGCCGAATTGTGGATTTGCTTTAGTGACCTCTATTTGGGGCCACAAAAGGGACCTTGATAAATCTGCTGCATCCATTGCAATACTTGGGATCTTTATATTTCTCTCTACTTCTAACTACCTTTTACTTTCCTAGCGCCTTGCTTGGCTAGACATGTACATACCTTTTGGCTTTGATGTGGAACGTTCGCCCAGGTGAGGAAGGCAATGGGTTCTGTCTCAAGGCCGGGGCATATAGAAATCCTTAATAATGGTACATGTAACGGTAGTTGTCATTCCCTGCTTAACGTTCAGTATTACGGATGATGGCAACAACTGTTCATCCATTGTCAGTATAATGTGACCGGGTGGAATGCTGTGCTGGCACCCTTCGGTACGGTATTTGAGTTAGATAGCAATATAAAGTCGGCATTAGATCCACGTTATCACAAGGAAGCACTTACCTCAACACACCCTGCCTCCAACACACACACACACACACACACACACACACACACACACACACATGCACGCTTACACAGCATATATAGAGGCACGTCCTTAAATGACCTAAGCTGTTTATAGGACGTCTCCTGGCTATCGAATTAACATGTTACAGGTGAATCGCTACTCAAGTGCCTGTTGCGTTTAGAATATTTACAATCGTCATTACAAACACGCCCTTTGGGCCTCTTGTTCAACAACTATGTCACTGTATTGTCTATCAGGGTTAAAAAATACTCGTTCAGTTTGTCTTAGATCCTTGTTGTTGGAGAATTGACGGGATACTTTATGGCGGGTTTCACATTGCGTGCAGAACATTTCGACCTTTCAAGAGCAACCGAATTTTCCCAAGAATTGCTGTACTTCCCTTAGTTTCGTGATAGTTAAATACTGTTGTCTTTTTATCGGTGTTAAGTGAAAAGTTCGTTGGTTCTGTTAAGTTACTGTAATGCAATAACTTAACATTGCTTACAAGCCTTTAAATGTGATCATCAACATTCTGATAATGTATGACCCATCGTTTAGCAAACTAAAGGACTATTAGACACCCTGTGTGACATTGTAGGCATACGATATTGGGTCATATACTTGGTATAATGGGCTACTTCGTCAAACGTGAAATACTTATATCAATCCTTGTCGACAAAACTGAATCCCGCACGTGTATTACAGTTGAAAATAAATGACCACATAGATGTATTTTATCGATGGTAATAAGCCATTAACCCCGAGTTTCCAGAACTCGTTTTTCTCTCGAACCCGTAAAATATGCCATTATTAAATAATCTGTACACGGGAGAACATTTTGATGTGAGAACGTACACTTTATAAAAATCAGTTCGACATTTAAGCATCCTTTATATCGATATATTAATTATTCCTCAGTTACTCTTCATTGTGAATGTCATTGTTCGTTCTTGTTCATCTTCCAAGAGAAAATGTGGTAGACTCTGCTGATGGATTTTTTAAGTCCCCTAGGTTAACTGTAACCTTGATGGCCACAGTTATCTCTTTTAAGTAGTGGCTCAGTTTATAATAAACACACTTTACAGATTATTTAATTTGAAATTTAACAGTACACCTTTTTGGGAATTGAAAAATAAATGGGTTTACGCACCTACGCATCTGTTTCAACACTAGTTAACCCTTTCATCACTGTAGACCAAAATGGACTCATTCAGATCAATGCATGGTAGAGTCTACTAAAGTTATATATGGGGTAAAGGGTTAAGAACATTGGATCAGGTCAATAATAAGGTCTAGGATTACCATAATGTGTATGAAAGCATATGATAGGCATAATTTGAGCTAATACTGAGTACTAAAAAAAAAAAGAAAAAAAAAGAGAAAAAAAAAAGAAAAAAAAGTGTATGATAGCATATATAAAGCATCCACAGACATTCTCTCATACCTGTCTCTCTGAGACTGCGCTTTTTCTCGTAGTTATGACAAGGACAACTCATTCAAAACTACATACTACGTTTATTTTTTAAATCTTGTTAGATTCGTTTTACATTTCGTTTCGTTTAGTTATTATGACCAAAAAATCTCGCTCAAAACTCAGTACTTGATACCTTTGCGAAATTTCCGGTGCCATATTTATCTTGCTTGTGCGAAAACATATAACACGCCGCCGTTCTGTCGAGTAAATAAGTATTGCATGATAATGACATTCTTATATTATCGTGTTTAGTCTGCACTAAACCCAACAGCACACACAGGTTATACTCTATTATGTTTTTTGTCGATAAAATAACAAACACTTAAATTGTCGAAAATGAGCATTTATTCTAAATGCCAGAAATCGAACATATTTATACATCTTTGTGTTAAGTTTTATAATAAGGTGTACAAAGAACCCAAAAAGATGGGGCTTGCTTCAAAATAAACGCCACAAACTTGAACTTAAGTATTAACATATTTCTGTTCAAGTGCCCCACTCCAGATTTTGTTATTCCTGTATAAATCATAAATAATTACACTTGAAGCATGGTATACATGTTGGAACGTCTGTGATTCCCTCTAAAAGCTTTATGTTTTACAGGGAATCCACAGACTCCTTTGCTGTCAAATACCCTCATGGTAATCTTTGTGATACGCGGTGTTTAACGTTTAAAAACTTCTTTTCAAGAAACTCAAGGTATGGAACCAAGATATATGTACTGATCAATCAAGAGACCTATGTGAAGAAAATGTATCTTCCTGGGTCAAAGGAATATTAATAATGTTAAAATAGAACACGTTGACCTGCATTCTAGCTCAAACGTCTAAACTTAATTGGGGGGAAAAACAAACTAAACGTCATGTTAACAATTGCAAGTGTCTTAATATTTTGCATGCGGTATTGCTAGGGGTAAAATCCTACCAGAACTAAAATTTCATCATCTGATATTCATCAACAGAGGAATCAGAGGAATCGACAACTACAAAAAAAACTTCAAAATGCCTATAGTAATATGACATTCGACCTGTATCTCGAAGGGTTGAAGGCTTGTCACATTAATAATGAAATCCCATATCACCAACATTGCTCTTAGCTCAACATTTCATCATTCTTAAATTTTTGCTTATACCTGTAAATGATATAGGACCCATGGGCATCTTTTTTAATACGCGTCATTGTCTCATTTGTCGCGAATGGCTTTACATGTGTTCATTGCCTGTGAGATATCGATCAATACTTTTACCTTGACCTTTCCTATTTCCAATAACCAATCGTCGATTTTATTGTGGGCTGCATTTGCCCTTGTCCTTTGTTTTTATTGATGCAACACACCGGTTCTGTTAGTACATATTTCGAGTGTCAAATACAACATACACATATATTTCCAAACCTTATTGAAAAATTTCTGAAATGACTCAAGTATCTACGATTTGAAGATTTCTAACCTTGAAAGTCGCTTGAATGAGGTGATCCGAAACCTATGTTAAAGTATTTATTTTAATTTTATGTATGTAAACAAAAAATATTTTAACGAGAGTGAGTGAGTGATTTACTACAAAAACAAATAAGCAGTCAGAAAAGAACAGTATCTAAGATGTCCCTACAAGGTAGGTATGAGAAAACGTTGAAATTTGTTAGCGGAATGTATTGAAGACATCTAAGCAAATGGAAGGTTTCCTGGAGAAACCTGGTGTTCCGGGAAGGTTTTCTGGAGAAACCTGGTGTTTCGGGAAGGTTTCCTGGCGAAACCTGGTGTTCCGGGAAGGTTTCCTGGAGAAACCTGGTTTTCCGGGAAGGTTTCCGGAACCACATGGTGAACCTGACATGGTTTTCCCTACATATCCAGGAATGTTGTTTACAGTCATTGATCAAAGTAGGCATACAAATCTCGTAGGTGGAAATTAGGTCATGAAGGTTGATAAAATGTGTTCAATATTGGCCGAAGCCTCTCCCGTAGAAAACACCAGTGTAATAGCCAATGGGTCAATAGGACGCATCCATCTCGAAAATCCTAATACCTAAAAATACCCTACATCTAAAGGCTGGGGGCTAATTGTATAATTCAAAGACTAAGATCACAGAATTTCCTTAGAGGGGCATACAGTACAATGAGTGTAAACGGTGTGTAGTAATCTAAACACTAGAAGCCATAGAAATTGTATAAAATGGTACGAAAGGTAAATTCAGAGTTCCGAAACGTAGCTATAGAAACGGCAGATCAAGTCGATGTCATCGATATCACCATAACTGATGGCATAGAAGAAAACTATCAATTTTGAAGATGGTTCGATACTAGAAGCATCTTAAGGTTGAACACGTATTTTTTATATATTTAACCTGTCTGGGTGTATTGACACGTATATATTTAAACTTATACAGTAGCATCAATAGAATGTAACAAAAATATTTGCGCAACTTAACATTGACGAAACACTGTTAAAGGTTAGAGTCATCACTGACTCTTTATCAAAAGCGCAACGAATTGGCGGGGACAGTTTTATCGTTTTTAGTTCAAGTTGGGGAACGAGTATGGAAAAATGAATTATCTGTGAAATACTACCGCTTTACCGTTTACTGACTGCAATGTTATAGAAAGGGTACATTAAAGCACTATGTTTTTGATTATGTGAGATATTCGATCACGTGATATCAAGTTCGATTCTTTCTCTCAAACACGCAGAACAACACAATATGTGTCAGTCTATCATTTATCACATGTAGACGGCACCTATAGAAGGATAGGCAAACAAACATACTGTTCCCTTTGTGACATTGTTCTTTAAATGTATTCTTCGTGCTGCCATTCTTTGATTTACTAAATACAGTACATATGTTTTAGAGCTCTCCAGTGTATTGAGGAATTTCAATGTAGACTACGATCAATATTTTAACTTTTAAACATTGTATTTTTTTTAACAGAACAGCATGTCATGTCTTTTTATCAACATTTCAACATTTAACAAGTTTTTATGTCAGGTGATACAAAGGTAAACAAGGAAAGAAGATGAAAACAAATTCCTTTATTTGTTCCGAATGTTATGCAATGCCATTTTTTCAGGATCATGAAATATATATCAAGAACTAAAGTAGGCATTTTAGGTGTCATTTAACATCACTGTCAGAAGTTTGGTTTTGCAACCTTTGGGTCTTAGTTCTTCAAAGGCACTATAAACCCAGGTATTGATGTATCGACATAATTTATAGGAATACGATCCTGCTATTCTTAAATTTTAAACTTCCCTGTCATAACGAGGCTTCAGAATTGAAGTCTGACGTTTTTCTTCATTTTTATTTAACTGTTATTTTACACGGTTTGGCAACCATTATAAAACTTGATCTTCTTATAAGTTACTACAACATACTTTAGGTAAAGGTAAACATCAAATTAATACACCATACTTGAGGTAAAGGTAACCATCCAATTGATACACAATACTTAAGGTAAATGTAGCCATCAAATTAAAACACCATACTTTAGGTAAAGGTAACCATCAAATGAATACAACATACTCCAAGTAAAAATAAATATAAAATTGATACAGTATACTTTAGGTAAAAGTAACCATCAAATTGATACACCATACTTTAGGTAAAAGAAACCATCAAATTGATACACCATACTTTAGGTAAAGGTAGCAATCAAATTGATACACCATACTTAAGGTAAAGGTAACTATCAAATTGATACACCATACTTCAGGTAAAGGTAACCATCAAATTGATACACCATACTTTAGGTAAAGGTAACCATCAAATTGATACACCATACTTTAGGTAAAGGTAGCCATCAAATTGATACGCCATACTTTAGGTAAAGGTAGCCATCGAATTGATACACCATACTTTAGGTAAAGGTAACCATCAAATTGATACACCATACTTTAGGTAAAGGTAACCATCAAATTGATACACCATACTTTAGGTAAAGGTAACCATCAAACTGATGCACCATACTTTAGGTAAAGGTAGCCATCAAATTGATACATCATGCTTAAATACAGAATACTATCAGATTACTCCACCGTACTTAAGGTAAATATTACCATCGAATTAATACGCCATATTTAAATATAGAATACCTTCACCATACTTAAAATAAATAAGAATATCAGGCTAAATACATTTATTAACAATATATCGAAATATTGATTTGAGTTGTATCAATTTTAAGTGCATTTCATAATATTGCGGTTGTTCGAAATTTTATCTTACGTTTGCATAGCTTTTACACTGACCTGGATCTTTCCATGAAAAAACGGATTCCAGTATGCTGTACATTGTAATTCATTTCTGATTTATTTGTCTGCCATTTCATTCCTCTTTGGTTTCCAAGAAACGCATATTTGTATCTATATAGGTCTCGTGCGTAATACTGAGAGTATGGTATATACTATAGATACTGAATCTGAAAGAACTAATGCTTGATGGATGCCTATCATACAAATCAATACCTAGACAGACAAATGATAACAACGTGAAATGTCAATCCTCCTATTCGTCAAGGCACAAACATCAGACAGTAACATCACACGAAAAAACGCGAATGATAAAACAAGCACATTGTTACTTCTAATTTATATACTAATGTTTAAACGTTTTCTCTTTTGTCTGGAAGGAGACTACATAATGCAGATAAAAAACAAAGTCTTTGATATTATGTGGTCATATTGAAAATGTATTTTTTACCCCGAGGCCAGAAACCACAACTGAGGGCACTGTTGCTTTGGGGTGTTTTCCAATTACCACTTGTTTAACCATGTGTATGTTTAAGTTCGAATGACGTTTCGTTCAAACGTTGGTATGAGCTTGTTGCTTTTTAACAAAATGCTTGGATAACGGCGACAGCCTATCTTCGCTTGTTCTCGTCCATTCACGTGTATAGCAAAACAACCTTTGTAGGTTCGAGGAAAACGAGTTGGCCTGTTGTATCACATTGCAAGGTTGTATAATAAACACAATACATATCCAGCACACACGCAGGCATAAACACATAGGGAGACATAAGTCAGGTGGCATAGGACTAGTAGTTAGCGCCTGATAGCAGCTCCTGCGAATTCCTCAAACATTCGATTGATTAATGTATATGCTAATTGTATCAATTGTATATCTATTTACTGTAAAGCGCTTTAAAGTGAGACGGGGCGCCATATCAAATACTGCACATTATATAATTACTTTGGCGAGTAGGGTTGGGGAGAATCACGTGTATTCTATTCTTGCCCTCTTAGTCTGTTAAATATATAAATGAATCGCATACATTCAACGACGATACAATATCGTTTCTATTACATGTACCGCATGCATTTTTAAAGCTATTCACCGAGATTATAATAACAATGTTAAGAAGGAATCCCCGTACCACTACCAAAAACTAAAACTATTTATTGGATTATTTTTTCCCAGATGAAATCAATAGAAAATAATTAAGAACCGTGTTCTAAGTGTAAAAAAAATGGAGTTCGAACCCTGGACTTCAGCTTACTTTACGATCGCTCTAACCGACTGAGCACCCAGGTTAACGGTAGTGGCCTCGTCCAGCCGTGCTACCAGAGGCACTGTAGTCTAGTGGTAGGACGCCGGGCTTGTGGCCGAAGGGTTGCGGGTTCGACTCACGTCACGGCACTGTGTTGTATCTTTGGGCAAGATACTTTACTCCGCTTCTTCCAGTCTACTGAGCAGTAAATGAGTACGTGACTGGACAGTGCTAGAATTGTTGAATGCTAGCTGTGAGCGCCGAAATGGCAGCATCGGCTGTATGCTCCCCAGTGAGTTGAGAAATAAATTAGCTGGTTGTAAAGGCCCTATAACCACAGATAATAATTTATGGACCGCTTTGAGACGACCTACGAACTAGGTTGTGAAAAAGCGGTATCTAAGAACCTCCAATTATTATTTTTATTATTATTAGTTAAGGGGAGTTAGCTGTATATACGTCACCACCATGCAACGGGACAGGGATCCGTAAGAATATAGTGCAACACATCCTCGATACGCTCACTTTCGCTCTCTTCACCCCTGGAATATGTCATAGCAAAGTGAAGATACGCAGATACATGTAGCTGTTTGATTGGTCTCAGGTAAAATAACTGACCAATCGCTAGGCTGATACCTGTCTTTTCAAGATTACAAAGGAGAGACGCAAGACTTCAAAGCCTGTCAATGTATACCGTTACGTGACCGCGAGATTCTTTTGATGTACATCAAAGGATCGAACTAGTCTTCTTGTCTCATCAACAAGGTGACGCACACTGAACCTTCACTTTTGCAATGACATATTCTGGGTTGCAGAGAGCGACATTGAGCGTAATCCCTGGATATCGAGGTTTAGTGCGACATTTTTTAACCAAACACTGTTTATTCGGAAACTTATATGAACCAGATATGTCACAAGACTCCACTCTAAACATTTCTATGAAGATTAAACCGTAGCATTTTGGTAACCTGTTGAAATAAAACCTGCCACTATGTTCAGCAGTATTTATTTCTTACATGCCTATATCAAATGAACTGCTATAATTAGAAAATCTGTATACACTTGTCCTTCAACTAGGTACCAATTTTATTTTCTATGTTAATTCGAACATGCGTAATCTGCAACCTAAATTGAAACCCGGTTCAGTTGAGGCACAACATATCAAAAGGATCTTCATACTGTTTGTGAGACATGCCTGGAATGTAACAAAACCTTTTTAGGAAATGCATTTCCTATGTAAGTTTTATCAGCCAGTCTGACATCAGATAGTTTAGGAACATGCCATAAGTTCCATTCAATAACACTGCTGAATGCACCATACGTCCTTATAACATTTGGACCATTGTGCCAATGTATTGCCTTCTTGACGTTTTCATTTCTCTGAAATAAACACAGGTCATATTTGACGCTTTAATTATCATAATAACACCAATATTAATTCAAATAATGATTGCCTTTCATTTTCAAGATAGCATCACGTATTCTGTAAATTAACACTTGTTATGAGACTAAATGTCGCTGGTTGTAGAAAAAGGTGAATATCCTGTTTCGGTAATTACATTTTACTGATATGCTTCATGTATGGCTCCATCATATTAGCTTCATGAAGTTATTTTGATAGACGCCTAAACACTAGAACAAATAAATGGATAATGAAACAGAGGGCTTGTGCATAAACATCTCATTGTGGTCGCCATGGATATATTTTCTCGTAAATTGATTCATCGTCTAAGTAAATACGCACGCTGACACCTTTGATGTTTATTTAAATAGCACTGTCCATCACATTTAACGCTATTACATATAAAACAAAATAGCACAACTTGTTAATATTGACACCAGAACAACTAGTCGGATAACGAAAATAGATAAAAATGTAGATACCACTTTTTACTATAAAAGTTAATTTTGAAGAAGGTTTGTGTTTTATAATACTCATTCAAAGATATGTATGATACAAATGTGACGATTCCTTATCTTTTTAGTGTAAAGAGTACAATCAATTTGAAATATGTTATAAGAATTGTCAGTTTTATGAAATATGTATTTGTCTTTTTCAATGAAGCAGTTTTATACGATACGTGTTTGTCATTTCCTATTAAGCAATTTTATAGTTATTCGAAATTTGAGTGACTGAAAACAAAAAGTCTTAAAACGAAATTAAAGCTACACACCATTTTGGTCAAACTCATTACCTATCCTCTGCCAATGTAACACTTGAAAATTGTTGTCATTAACACTTTTAAATGCATATCATCAAAATGAGATATGCATATCTAGATTAGGTAAGTTATTCTAAGCTAAACACAGTGTGTGTTGCTACATCTCTGAACAAAAAGTACTCAAAGTAGTAAACCAATTCTAAATAATTTATAATTACAACTAGTTGGTTCAGAAGGACCCTTCACCTTATCTTGAGAAAAGGCTACGGAGAGAAATTGTCGAGTAACAAGATCTTTTGGTTTCAAGATTAAAAATGTTTAGTACCTTTTAAGATACAAATGTAATGATCGATGTTTTCATCATTTTCACAAATGAAGGTCTTAAAGGGGTGTCACTGAGCTCAATGGCAGATGGTTTTAAGATAATACAAAAACCAACACTCCATTCTGTAAAAAATATTCAAACGGTTTTAAATTGGGACACGTAGGTAATGTAATTATGGTATGTCAATGTTTTTTCGGCAATGACAATTTTGTTTAAAATTCGGTATTATTTTTATTATATAAATGTAATAAGCCCAAACAGAACATACATATCCAGCGCTCTCTCAAACTTACATATACATACAAAAATGCTTACGCCTCAATACCAACCTAAAATGAACTCAAATGAAACTTGGACGTATTATAAACCTAAATAAATTCAAAATTTGAATCTAAACGATGGGTCATTCTTCAGTACACATTTGTTCTACTTACTTACTCCTTAGACGAAATTTCTTTGCACTATTAAATTGGATTCTATTTCCCCACTGAAGTAACGTAGGCAAATGTTGGACTTTAAATTACAAATTGAATCAGATTATTCCAAGGAAGTTGAACTAAGAATAAATGATCATTCAGCCATTGTTATTATAGATCTCGCGGTTGCAACATACGGTACATGAAACATTTACATTTGAGTTTGTTTACATATGGTAGTTTTCTCCCTTGTATGTTCTTCTATTTCGTCTATACATCTTAATTCATTATTAGTTATTATTATTATTCCAATAAAAAACACAACAAGAAGATACTGAGGTGTAAACAAAACCATAGCTCAAACTCAAACGATAAAAGTTAGCATAATAGGAACAAATAAAACGGGGAGAAGTTGTTCCGGAAGGGTTAGCGACTTCTGCTTCATCGATGCCACCCGTTATGTAAACCCAAGTGATGTCACGTTCTCGTAACGATGAGACCATAATAAAAATAAATAATGAAACGTTTCTAATTGATTTTACTTATGACATGTAACATTTTAAATGAAATAGCTTGTTTGTTTGCATGTGTTTATGTATGCTGAAGGCAGGGCATTTTGGTTCATTTGCCTCGTTGCGATGGCGCGGATTTGATGCCGATGTAAAAGTACTACCTCACTGAATTACCATGATGAAGGCACCCAGACCAGTAATGAAATGATTATGGTCTGTTAAGATAGAAAATTTCCTAACATATTTGGCCTCTTGAGCAATTTCGACTGTACTGTCAAAGTACAATTAAGGCCTTACATACGAGAATTCCTTTGTGTGTAATTCGGTTTTTTCAGGACATGTTACGCGGTTAAAGACTTCCAAAGACATGCAATGTCATCTGATAGCATTTATGGTGTGTCAAAGGCCAAATGAAATAAGATTAAGAAGACCAGATCGATTTAAGACGGGATTAACTCTTGCCATAATTCTTTTACAACTTTCTGAGTAGGACGACTAAAACAATTTACCCCTTACGACGTATCTTTTAAACAGTGGTCATTGATCAAATGCCCTTGGTGATTGAATGGGAGAACACAAATTGAGGTGCACATGCACTATGCTTATCGTCTCCTAATGCTGTTGGGGCTTCAAAGGGTTGTATGATCACTACAGTACATGTTAAAGTACGATTGTCGGTCTTAATCCGGGTTGTTTTATCTGTATACAGCCTTAGAAGGGACCTTCCTTGGCATGTCTTATAAATTACTTGCCTTAATATACGAAGTTTGGTGTGAGCTGCGATAGGGGCGAGGTACGTATGCACGTATAACCTACCTATTGTCTATTCGTATCGGTTCTGCAATAATCTAAGTCGTGTTCACAGCTTTCTACGTCACCGGTGACCTTCAACTTTTCCTTAATTTGGCAGCAGGCAACGTGCCGGGTACCATAAATATCCGCCATATTGATACCTGCTGTTGATGACGTGCTTCTAGCTAAGATTTACTTCCGGTGTGAACAGATAAAGGTATTCTCTACCATGTGTGTTTTGTAACTTAGTTTAAATAGTTAATTGAACTTAAAGTACAGCACATAAGTGTGTTGAAGTGTCTACGTGTTCTGCGTGTGTACAACCTGCGAAATTATAAACAAGTGCAGATCAAGAAACACTTAAAGCTGAATTTAAAAAAAATAGTGAATTAAAAATTAAATGAAAAAAAAATCAACAAAAAATCTACAGAAACATTGATTAACGTAAGTAGCACCTGCATATACTACGTGTAGCTAACAGTATATAATAAAATTGATAGCTACTGATTGATAAGATCCTGATCAGTAAGTAAGCAAGAAAATATATGATACTACATCAAAATACGTTCCTTTAAATCATGGCTTTAAGGCGACCAATTTATTTTCTTGTATTTCACGAGGAGAGACTGTTTTCGAGTAAGTTTGTCTTGAATATGTGTCAAAATGACATTTTTTCATTCTTGATATATATAAGTATTATTCATGTCGCGAAATCATAATACCGCGAAAGATTCTGCAAAAAAAGTATTCCTAAAAATGACTGATTTGCAGTACATGAAGGAAATTATGGCACTTAATCAGCTTGTTTGGTAACCTTTATTACTTTTAATTAAAGTGGTAACATGATTGATTTATTTATTCTCTGAAAGTAATAACTACTAAACAAAAAAAGTGTTCGGATTTGTATTTGTTACTTGAAACTATTTTCGGCGTGTGTTTTGTTGTGGTGTTAGGAAATGCTTCCACTGTGATTCTGTCATAAAACCATTATCCATGTCAGTAAGCAACTAAGAGAGTTCGGTAACCGGCTAATAGGTTTATTTACTGCCGAATGATTCGGGAGAGATAACAGATTATCTATCCCTTTTACACACGGGTGCCCTCTGATACTTTCGTGTTAACATATATAATAGTAAGCTGTATTAATGGTTCATGTTTACACTCGGATAAACTCGTCTCTTTTCATCTTGTAACATGGAATCTAAACGCTAGACAGGCATTAGACGGGTTTCCTGATAATTTCCGTTTGGACAGAGTTTTTGCCAGAACTGCACAGTAGGCGTTGACGGCGCTTTCACAAAATCACATATGACTTTATGGAAATCGGAAATCTGTATTGAATATTTCGTTTTCTCGCACGATCCTAGTTAAGATATTCCCGGTACATTTATGTATTCACACATCTGCGGTGGTCAAGGTGAAAGTCCTAATTGACTAAATGGAATAAGAACGGTCTTGAGATCAGTGAACGGTTCGGGTTGAATTTTACATTTAGGTAAATAGTGTGGCTAATTTGCTTTTCAAAAAAAGAACGTGAAGGGAATTTGCCGTGGTCAAGTTCTACCCATGCATGTTCTAAAAAACAAATATACAGTTTTTTTTAAAATTCTACCTTTGTCCCCAAAAAAACCATAAAGACATATTCTTTATTGCGTTCAAACCAAGATTTATTTTTCTATAGTTTAACTTAAGTTCAGCCCTATCCTTCCAACGCACCACATGATAATTAATCTAATTTGTCTATTTTAATATCAAAATTAAACAATAAATGCGAACAAATTGAAACACTTTGAAATGAATAACTTTGCTGCAGCATCAACCATGAGACAGTATACACTGCAAAAGATTTTAAAAGTACAAAACGCGAAATGTTAAACATGCGTTCCTGCCAACTGAAATGAAGAAGAAATTTTAATATATATTTAACAGATCGACTTGTAAGTTTATGGTGTTACACAAGGTTCTGTGATGTTGCCATATGTGTTTCTACAATAAAGTAATTTAACGATCGAGACTATTTCACGGTATTATATGGATGTATGACGTAAGAAACCATTAAAGAAACCTTGAGGTAAAGGCCTTCACGGCTGGCGACCTCCCAATCATAGGATATGAACCCATTACTGGGGCATCAATTATTTACGGTGAGAATCTGATCTGAGATGCTAACTACTTAAATAAATGTACTTTGAAGTTAGCGTGAAGAAAACAACTCCCCAGCGCCAGGAGTATACCGCACAGGCAGACAACAAAATAGAAAAATACATGTTGAATATATTCAGGTGTAGAAATCACCCTTTCTAATGCATTAACATATACAGATTCAAAGGGACAATATATCAACATCTATATATCAAAACAGTCCATGACATTAATAAATAACATAAAAAACACATTACAGATGTCAACAAGCATAACTACAGTTTATCCACGTTCACGGTGATCAGCATGTACTATAACCATATTTGGAAGTTAATTGTCAATAGCTAATAACTTGCGAGGGGATGTTTTTTCCATTAACGGCGCCGGATAATTCCAACAGTATGTGTTTAATTCTCTTAAGAGACGGGGTTACGTTGTCTTTTCTCGAAGTGATATGTATGTCGCGAAAGTTATTTTAAGTAAGAAGACATGATTAACGAAAAAGGTGCGCAGTTACACCAGACAAACATCAGATAAGGAGGAGACGAGACATCGTGATTGTATATAAATTGTCACATTATGCAAAAAAATCCTTTTGTCAGCGTGTACGTATTTTATCGCCAGTCAACAATGTATCCGGAATATTGAGACCGCCGACCGGTTTTGATATTCTTATTAACTCGGTTCTTTTTTCTACGAATGATTTTTTTTTTTGTCAGGAGATTTTATCTACTCAAGCAGCTTGCAAAAATACCAGACATTTTGTTTGCAATCCATGATTCTGCTTCATCGATAGTATCTGCCATGTAAATCTAGGCTAAATGCAAATAATGGCACGTCCTCACAGTGAGTAGTGGGGTAATGACATCGCAACAACATAGCACACAAATTGGCACAAGCAAAAAGCATCGACATCCATATCACACAAGTAAATAGTGTATTTTCTAATGACACCATGCTGAGGACCATAAAACTCGTCCATAGTCTTCAACAACCTGCATCTTTGGAAACCCTGTGTCGTAAGTTGTCCATCACCAGTCGACATCGATCACATAAAACATGAAATTCAGAGCAATCTCGCCATGTTAACATTGTAGGTTTGGTTAGAAGGGATGTGTTCACTATCAAGAAAGGGAAACTTCAGGGTCAGAAATTCGCAATTCTCCTGCTTATCGTCCAGTTTGATAGTTAGCCTTCCATGTTGATCATGTTGTAAGAAAAGATCGAGGAACGCAGCTTAGGAATAAGACGAAACCATGTTTTCTGGAAACGTGCTGTTACCAAATGTGGCACTTGTTAGGCTGTCTAGTCAGAAGGGTATGTAAGTCACTAATAAATAACTGAACACGGCTGTAATCAAGGCTGACTCTGACATCACATAGTTGGATAATGTTGTTGCCAACCGCTATAAATCTACAGTGTACATTTTAGCGTTTGCTGTGGAAAACCCTGTGTGAGTAGGTTATCAGTTCATTAATTGATTCACTGTCGACCCACTCTTTTATCCCGTCTCCAATACGTGTGTATCGACAGTAGCTCTGTGGTCACCAAACGTCTTTTACTACTAAATTGTAGCTGGGAAGTGTTTAATATAATGATAATGCATTTTAGGTATTTGTGAATTATAAATCATACGGCACGAAATATCGTCATCACTTAATAATAATTCTTGGAAACCGCAATGATGTGATTAAATTTATCGGTTAGGTTGACAGCAGTAGTTTCATCAGTCTTACTCCGCCGTTTAGAGAAAGGCATTCTGATAGAATTGTCATTAAAAATACTTTCCCCTTAACAAGTCTCATTGCTCTGCAATAGACATTATCTTTTGCGATTCCGTACGTATTGTATCATGCTATCCTCGCCTTCTTAAGCATGCCTAATATCAAATATTGATAAAACCATGACTGGATTGGTTTTTACATTTCTTATAATAGTTATTTCATGTAACGTGTTAAAAAAAAATATGTTAAATGGTTTTCATTGAAATGTTCCAGATCGTTTATTTGAAACTGTTAAACGATATTTGCTAAATTATTATGATATATGGACATAACTGGTCGTTAATTTTAATGGACAAGTTTTTAGGATCAGAAGACATTTGTGGCGATATTTATAATAATAAAATTCACCATTTTATTTGAATAACGATATCTGGACCCAGTGCATATTTACACATCTGATATGATAACATTAGCGAAGTTGACATGTTGAACGTCTTGGGAATTGAATTATATATTTTAAATTAGATATTTCCATTTAAGTGCCTCATTCTCATTTTGTGTTTATGAGCTCTTTCTTTACAACAATAGTGAGTTAGTTTACGTGAATATTTCCTCATTTCACGCGAGAGTGTTTACATTATGATACATGTCGTCGATAAAAGGATTTCAGATGAAAACTAAATATAATTTATTTGAATGCACTGTCATTTATATTTGCACCAATCAATGAAATACATCCCCTTAAATAAATCACATGATACTCGGACGCTTCTCGCGAGATTTTGATGTCAGTCGTCAAACATTACAGCTCTGATTATCACGTTTTAAACTGTATTGCCGTGTAAACACAAAAACTCATTTTACTGCCACTATTTGTCCGTGGATTGTTTTGGTGTTAAAAAGGAGTTCGGCGGTACATCGAAGGAAACATACAAGATATGCTGTCCTGTGAAAGGAGGCAAGGGTAATTTGAAATATTATCGGCGGTAGTTCGCAATGTAAAAGGAACGATTGGCGTTATAGTGAGTTTTTACTGTAACGTAATTTTCCAATTTTGCCAAAATTACCAAGGTCACGAAATGACTATGCCTTCTATATATTTTTTTGGGCATGCGCAACCGCCCAAATATCCAGGAAACATTATAAACTAAGGTTCACTTGGCGCCTGTAATGATTAACTTTGGAATATAATACTATCGTTCACGTAATTGGACCCACTTGGATTGTATTTTGAATAATTAATAGGTCAGATTTAACATCTGAAGTTGATATTTAGATGATTAGTGGATTGTTTTCCGCTGGATTCACCATATTGGGTTTTAATTGTTTTTTGTGATAAAAAATATCTAAAATTAGCCGATTTTAAACTAAAGAATCGAAATAGAAGTATGACTGCCTTCTAACATTTCAAGGTTATTTTGGAATAAATAGTGTGTAAGGTGAAGAAAAAATATAAATACTTTTTTTCTCTCTCCAAATCGTTATAAATCAAATTAAGGGATTTGTAGTAAACCATTTACAAAGTGTGCTATTCGTCTTGGTTCCTAATGATACGAAGTAATATACACCCGTTGTCAATGAACCAGTGTTGGTTTGCCTTCAGAACTTATTTAATATCTAAACGACAAGCTGAGCAGCTTGTATTTTATAACATTCCCCATGTGGTTTTATTATATCACGATACAAATGTATCACACCAGCTTTTCCTAATCATAGCTTCCCTTCTCCAGACGGTTCAATTATAGTCTTTTTGTGATGAACTGAACATGTCAACGCGCCATTTCCAAACGACCTAATTTCAGAATGGACTATAAACAATGAACTGACATTTACGGTCACCATCCTGACCTGATTTCTGATAATAACACCTGTTCTATACACTTCCCTGGCTCTGACATGAGGTTTTACGACAAAGACAGGACAGAGGCAATCTTTCCGGAGAGCATGTCGTCTTCTCCAGTTTATGATGTTGTTTGTTTTACATTGAAATTGACTCGGTTTATTTTTTCTGTCGACTTTAAGCTCTACAATTGGCTTTGTGTGTTTACGTTGTATTATTTACTTATTTATTTATTTATTTGTTTGTCTTTTTTTATCAAAGGATGTAGATTTGTTTATTCTAGTTTCAACAATGTTTTCAGCTTACTGCGTCAACACACAAAGAAGATAGCTACACTTTTAAGCATGCTGCAACGCCTTAAACACCCACTAAGTAGCAGAACCTTAAAAAACCTGCATCTTGCACTTTCTCTTTAAAGCACTATCTGGTGCTTAAAATAGCCTCTGATTAATCGGCGGGAAATCTCTTGTCTTAATGAAATGTTTTTTTTTATTTTATTTTTATTTATAA
Source organism: Mizuhopecten yessoensis (assembly GCF_002113885.1). Classification (NCBI taxonomy): domain Eukaryota; kingdom Metazoa; phylum Mollusca; class Bivalvia; order Pectinida; family Pectinidae; genus Mizuhopecten; species Mizuhopecten yessoensis. The sequence goes on along the minus strand of NW_018408252.1, from coordinate 1,838,953 downwards.
GACTTAAATATGTTTGAAGTAAACTCATAATGTACAAGGTTATACCATTTGCTTCATATGATAACCATGTTGTACGACATGTTCGACCGTCCTAGAAAAGCCATGTGTCATACCGACTCGTCGAAATGATACTTGGGGATGTGAAACAATAACCATATCTGAACCTAGCAGATCAATGTCTGTGTTGTGTGTCTGGCAGATCTGCTTGATACAAGTATATCAAGTAACATGACGTTGATTTTTGTGTTTAATGTAAGCACTACGCGAAAGAAGATAGCATCACACCCGCAACAATGTCTGTATATAACCATTAGCGTTATACGCCTGGCGAGATGTAATGACTTCGTCATCGGTGCAGACATGAATTTTGCGTGTAATTAAGAATTTCGTCGGACGTTAATTAATATATATGAACCTCCATATTAACTTAAACAGTCATGGCGGTCTGCTTTAGTGTGGTTATTGTTAGCTTGACTTTATGTTTTTTTGTTTGCGTGTGTGTGGTTGTTATTAATTTCCATTACGTCTCGATTGACGTGGAAGTGTTTAGTACGTTCGTGCTTTATATCTTTGTGATATATTTTTTTTAAATTTTATGCGTGGTTTTAGTAATGAATAACTATGCCGTTACATTTTTTTTCTTTCATATCGATCATAAGGAGCACCGCTATTTCTGTAAGGTTTGTCAGTGAATTATAGCTACATTGTACCGTTACCATCCAGGTGTCCCTTACCACTATATGTAATAGATATTTAGATCTTAATATATATATATATATATATTTGTATGTAGTCCTACATTTTTGGGAGATAGTAGGGGGGTCTATAGACGACACAATGTCTTAATATTTTCTAAAATGACAATGTTTCTAGCACTTTTTAGTACACAAAAGATTGCATATTTTTTGTCACAATTGATTGAAAGATAAAATCGTATTGTTTTTTGACCACATACAAATTTGTTGGCAGTAGTTTTCATGCAAGCTAACAAATCTCTACAACAATCCTGTCTAGATTTCTATCACTCTATGGTAAAGGCTTCAAAATGCATCGTTTATTGACAAAACCTACATCTTCATCTTACCGACTGTCTGTCTGCTGTCGTCTGCTCCAAATAACGGCAGCTTTGAAATTGTACAGGAGCTTCATTATACTCAATACAAAACATTTGCTTACTCTGAAAAGCCTAAACAATCATAATGATCTTGATGTGCTTCTGATTTTATACACTGTGAATGATAATTGATGATTTTTTGGCAAAATTGTTTATCGTTTAAGTGGCATTATTTCATGTGAAATATTACAATGTTAAGCTTGGTGAACTTTTTACATGAATTCTTGGAGCCAGGATAAAGCGAACAATTATTTAAATGCTACCCCTGTAACTAGAGCAACAGGAAAGCCAATTAGCAACATGCCCTTCTGCTAAACAACTTACACTTTAGCGAGCATTGTAAAGGTATGTCTCAATGTATCTTCAAGATCATGCCTCGAATTTCACCTAAGGCTGCACGAATTCTAACGATGAAAGCCCTGATTTCAAGTACCTAATATCCTTATATTATAAACGGCATACCATTGGAAGTAATCATCCGTGCTAATTACAGCGTTTAATTACCATGATGAGCAAGATTCGAGAATGTTTTATGACCTGAACGAAACGATATAGCCTTGTATATCTGGCTAGGTTGTTCAAGTTTTGTCAACTTACATTCACTCAAATTGTTGTTTTTCAAAATGTCTTAAAGTTAAAACATAATTGAAAGAATAAGTATTCAACATGCACAATGCCATGTTATTAGTATGTATTCATCAATAACAAAGGAAAATAATATACATTTGGTATTTTTAAAGAGGGATGCGAGTGAGGTGGGGATCTGTTGAATTGATTAATCAAGAATTTTGGACATTTAAAAATTGACAATATAGGTCATGACTCTGGTCTAGAAAACAGTTATTATACTTTTGTTCGATGGTATGGTAATATCGCGACAGCCAATCAATTTTAGTTGTTATAGTAATTAGATTCACAGCAAGTATTCCAAATGAGAATCTGTAAAATACGTTTGTTTTGTTTTCTTTATGGTAACAATCAGCTGAAACACAGGAATAGAAAACGCTTCCCCAACGTGCCTGCATTCTTCACATTGTGTGATATAGCGGTCCATTAATTGTTCTTCGAAAACTGCAGACATGTTCCTCAATGAATACAATTTTAAGTGGTTATCTGTGTTATTTACTTGTGTGAAAGACGAAATTCTCGATAATTTTATTATTTTCCCCCTTGCAGTTCTAATATCGTTATTAGCGTTAGTGAGAGTCTTCTTCCCCAAAAGACATGTAATATGATATTATTTCAGATTGGTATGACATGATTTAATAATGATTAAAGCTGGATTGAGTAGTAAGTGTTATCGTGTGAGATACATCCCCCAAATAATGAATCTGATTGAATATGCGGGACTTGGTTTCAATCGCCAACTTTAATAAGTTAATAGCAAAATGATAGTACAGTCACATCTTTATTACGAGTTCATCCACGGGAAATGTCTAAAAGTGGTCTCTTAATACGGTTACATTGACGAAAATGACATTCATTTTTGCATAACACAAGTGACCTGATCACTGCGTATTGATACACTACAATGACGAAGCACAGGATAGATTATGAACACGATATACGCACGTTATGAGTACTATGTACGCATGTTTTAAAGACGATGTACGCATGCTTCAAAATTGAATAGTTTCTCAGTGAAAACAATGTAACGTTAAGAAAAGTAATAGAATCCAAAATGTATGTGTTCCGTTTTAATCTATAAAACATGTAGATGCTGTCGGAGTTTTCCATTAGGAAGGTAATAAAGAGTATTCATTCTCTCGCGGGAATTGTTATATGACTTGTCAGATATTTCGTATCTTTATTTCTCTGATAACAAGCACTCTCTGCATGGCTGATGTTAGACAAATTAGTTCTGCTGTATGCACTTGGTATACTCAGCATTGTTGTAACAAAGGGATCGAATTTGACAAAAACTAAGAAATAAGTGAAAAGTTATTCCTGGAGTTGGTTTATTCTGTTGCGTTCTGACCCAAATGATTTTTCAACATGTTCCTTTCGTAACTGTGACAGAGAATTACGTTGTTCAACACATAGCGGTCCGAATGGTTTTTTATCAGCATTGTACTCCGACATTCCTCTGGCATTTTGGCATCAGGAGGAGGATAGGTTAAAAAGATAAGGTAGCGACATTGTTTTTACTTTTCTTGATCTCGACAATTGACTTTGATATACACTATGTAATGTATTAAATCTCATAAAGGCACAATACCATGACGTCACAGTAGCCATATCCACAATAGCATTTTACATTTTTGATAAATAATGACGCGAACTATAAATTATGTAAGCTTCTGGATAAGAAATAAACCTAAACAATAGAAGAAAAAGAAGTTTCGACAGTTATACGCAAAATTATGACATATAACTGAAGCATAGCACTCCATCCGGTTTCATTTTTCCGTGGTAGTGTGTACATATTCGAAATCCAAGGGTTCCATTTTAAATACAAATCTCTGATATCTTGGAATATTTCAGGTAAAATAAACTTACCAATCGTTTGGCTGATACATGTCCTTTGCAAATTACATAGTAGCTACATCCCATTTCAAAACATGTCACCTTTTTACCGTTTCGCTGGTGTGCGATTTCTTTGATCTTTATCTAGGACATTCCTCTAATATACCTGTATTCTCCGCAAGGTGTCGCGTAAAGCGCATGACATATTCCAAGGGTGCAAAGAAGGTATTTGGTCTGAGAGTAACCTCTTTGGAATTCGGAGATGAGGTACCTTAAATTTCCAGGTGTTATAATGTCCAAAATCCAGAAAAGTCACGACTTATTATTAGTTTTGTGATTGGTTGTGATACTATAGAGACATTTACAATGTCAGTTAAATCTGGCTCTGTGACGTCATCTCTACACAGCTGTCAGTTAACAAAAACACGAGTAAACATACTTTGTTTGTGACAACATATACAGGTACTTTTTCGATAATCACTAATGTGAAGAGACCTCTTTAATAATTGAGGTGACCACAGATCGATCAGGTGATTGATTAATATTTGTCTTTGCAGCAGTATTGGCCGTCTGACGACAGTCCTCGCGTATGATGGGGCCACTCGAGGGCCATTTTGACCTGGCATTTCACCCAATAAATCATTATTTCGTTTCATTCTTAGTATTTTTAAGGATTTAACATACATGTGTTTGTTTGCAGATTTTACGTTATAAGTACAGACTATTGTTATATTAAATGGAAATAGACAAATATTTCACTTATTGTAATGGATCTTCAAATCAATGTCGGTCTGCTTAGTTTTTTTACAAGCAGTTAGGTTTGGTTTGTTTGTGGTTTACGTTGTGGTAACGACAGCTATGGTCATGAAAGGACGTGCCAGGTTTTGTTGGTGGAGGAAAGCCGGAGTTCCCGGAGAAAAACTACCGACCTACGGCCAGTACCTGGCGACTGCCCCATGAAGCCTCGAGCCGGCGACCCAGTGGTGGAGGGCGAGTGGTAGCAGAATGTCAGACGCCCTAGCCAGGCCACCGCGTCCCTGTTTTATAAGCAGACGACACATCAATATTGCTCTAGAGTCTGCAGAGCAATCTTCATGATTAGCATCCTTCCTCTAGAATTGAAAACTTCTCTGTACCTGCATTAGTTGCATATATGTGCACGCTCATTTGACAAGCAATTGTGTATTCAGAGGTTTACACCCTAATGTTTTCCAGAGCCGACTACTGTTTATGTCTTTAACATTATCATCCGATTCCCACACACAACTGAATCATTACTCTTGTGCCGCTTCGTGCGTAGATAATCAACTTCACCAAGACGCTTTCATCCATTCATTTCAATAAACGCCCGCATTAACGAGAGTAACATTTGAAAAGAAAGATGTCTTTTGAATGGAGATAACATAGTGAGAAATACATCTAAATCTCAATTAAATGCTGGTGTCTTGGTTTCATAAATATATGTCTTGTAAACGCTTTTTAGAAATCTGCTGGCCGGCAAGCTTGCATATCTTAGTAAATAACGTTCTTGTTAACATAAATCCGAAAGTTATGTTTTAAAACTTATATTAGATTGAAGAGAAATACATGTTATATCGCAAATCATTTTAATAATATGATTCAGATAAGTTGAATGTTATAAAACGCAAAAAGAAAGTTCCTCATTGTGTTTTTTGAAACTATGTATTTTCCGCTAATCTTTCACATGCTCTTGATTTGAATGTTTAGGTGCTTGTTTGAGTTTTCGACATGTTAGATTATAAAAGTTTTGTTTGTAGAACCTCTGGCCTAAAATTACAAATGATTGAATCAATTGACCGCTCGTTTCTTTAAAATGTAAGACTCGATCAAAGCTATCATTGTTTTCGAATTTAGGATATTTGTTGCATAGTTCTTGCATAAAAAAGAATGTGGGCAATCTTGTAAACTCTCTTTCCTAGCGTGTGACCCATGAACGTAGCAAAGACAGGTAATTGCACCTTTAATATTTAGTAATAGATCCAATCTACCAGAGAGGAATTACACTGCATCATACAGCTGTTTCGTCCTTTAGGACTCATCGGTGATGCCAGTGGCCAGACCGTTGAGTATACAGTGAATACTTTCAGATATTGATGCGCAAAACTGCCAACCGGACGCTCTGGGAAAATATTCAATCAAAGGCCAACATATGTTGACATAATGCAGCAATATTACTAACGCGAATATTCCAACACTCTGAATAGTTTGAACATGTGATATATTGTAAATTTTACAGTGCTTCGTCAATACGTTAGTCTTACACTGTGACATTTAGCTATAGCCTGCATGCAATATCATGGAGTAGAAATTAAAGAGTAAAGAAGAAAAAAAACACTGTCAATTATTATTGATATTATTATTACTGCAGTAAAATTTGGAAGTCATTGGCGATATCTAAAATATGTTCTATCAGTATTTATCGTTTCTTACGATAATTCAAGGCGATACTTCTTTGGTATTTGTTTGTTTGTTTGTTTGTTTCCGATTGGCAATATCTTTAGTCGCTGCGCCGCTATATTTTGAGAATGAAACCACAGAACGACCATTTTACTTTGCCATTTAAATGTTACAACCAAAACATTTCATGAATACCGAAAGAAAATGTCAGACAAGGTAAAACAAGTTGAAAAATAGAAATCCTTCGTATTTCAAGGGGAAAAACAAATATAATTATGGTCTTATCTTTGTCCGAGTAAGAAGACAAATCATTTCGATCCTGTCGTGGAACGGTAGCAGTCACCTCATTTGATCATGTAGTGGGGGAAATAAGTCAATCTCTTCCACTCATTCTCAAAATAGAAAAATAAAAGCCAACTTATTACATCCTGTAACCAAAGAATTTCAGTTGAATTAATATTGAAATATGACGAATATTCGTTGGCCAATATATCTGTACACACTAGCAAAATAAGTAAGACAAAAATCACCTTACGGGGGAAAATAGGTCAGGGAAATGCTATTGTCGTACTTTATGTTTCATTAAATAATAAATGTTCTACATTATATTAAGAATCCTTCAATACCGATGCCTGATGATTATTTCATAAAATATTCACCAGCTTCTCTTAAAACATATTTCTTCGTGTCGCCGTTCCTTTAACATTGCAGTGTCTTCTACGTCCTCGGTAGATTGCGTCACAATGTCCGATTCTCTCAAGGGCCTGTTTCCAGTTTTCTAGGATTTATTGCACATGGCACCGCAATAGACGTGTAGCCGTGGTTTAACATTAATCCGTGTTTGCCCGGGGGTCGGGATAGCCCCTGGTCGTCTGTAGGACAGACCTTATGACTGTTTTATCTCCATGAACAACTTATATCAACGACTTCCCTGAAGTAGCCTTACGTAGTCCATTTGTAACTTCTTAATCAGTTCTTGTCTGATTCTCATGGTAAAGCTATATATTAGCTCTTGCCGTCTCATCATCATTTAAGTACACGAGACTAGACTATGTACCAGACAAAGTGATCGCTTCCCTCCAAACACCAGGTGGTTACCACTAGGCAAAGTACAACGAAATAATTGCTAACATCACATCTAAAATACATCTTTTATTTGAAATTTACTCCGAAATACTTGTATTCACATGAAAGATAATACAAATTAACCATTACATGTCATCACATTACGCATTTTCAGCCTATTGTTAGGTTATTGGTATTGGTAGCTTCATCTATTTAGCTAGCATTGACAGCTCACTGCAAGCTTTGGTCTGCTTTGCGAGCATGTGAAGCTAATTACTTACACTACACGATGTTTACGAGCATCAATTTTACAGCATCCTTCCAGTTGCTCCAATTTATTGGGCATTTGCATTTCGCTGCATGTCAGTCTACTGTTAAATCACTAATTTTAGTGGGGGGTTTAATTTCGTTAATTTTTTGGGTACTCTTCATCCACGAATTAATACTTCCACGAAGTAATTTCAAGCTTGATATAAAACGAATCTCCGATTGAGCGGGCACTCGTAATCCACGAAATCATGTACTTGTGAAATTGTGTTTTTTTTAGGGAAACCACGAAATTTGGGCCCCCTCGGAAACATCTGATTTCTCAGAATTTAATCAGAATTTGCAGCGCATTCTATTTTTTTCTATTACGCAAGCATTTGTAACTACACTTGTAAATTACCCGTCTCATCTAGTTTATCAATTACATGTGGCTTATCAAAATTCAGTTATATATTTCATATATCTGATTCAGAATCTATGATACCTTTATTTCACAAAATATCCAATGATATTTGACCAATATTATATTTCAAAAACAAAATGCCACAAGGGAAAAAGTCATTCCTCTTTTTTTTTATCAGAAAGGCAAATTGCCTTGGAAGCACCGATAGGCACCCGTTTTTTTCAATGTTACTGGGATATTTACCAGAATGGTAGGGATCGAAGTTGATGTCAGAAAGAAAATATTGTTCCATCAGGATAATGATAATGAAACCAGTTCGTAATGTACTTTCCTTTGTTGATCATTCGTTACCGGCATAGTAATGGGTATTTTCAACGCAATGCATTCCAACACATTCAACCATACATGTCCTATCATTAAGTTCACTTCAGGGCGTTCCAAAGCCTGCGCCATCCATTTTGTACATTTCAGACCTCATGTGGACGTTTTTGCATCGTAATCTTCTATAAGGAAGTTTTGTTTTCAGCAAAAAGAGAGAAAGAAAATTCTGAACAAATAATATCCATCCAGGCAACGTCATGGGCATGGGCGACAAAATTAAGTTACATGATAGATTTTCCAAAAGTCATATATCTAATTTCCTAATCATGGTAATGGAAAAATAAGAATTCAAAACTTAAGAAATAAACCAATTTCATTGATAGTGTAATTGAATTCCAAAAGATATTGAAAAACAGTTTATTGTGACACTTTGCAGACTGGTCCAATACCATCCTTATTCTTACTCTTTCGTATATGTTCCGATTTAATTTTTACCCTATCTAAAAAAAAATCATATCTATTTATAGGATCTTACATGAGTTTCCATTTCATATGAGAATTATGAAACGAGTCTAAGACTTTTTTGATTAAGCGAGCCTCTGAAAAATTCGTGACGAGTTTCATAAATTTCATTTGAAATGAAAACGAGTGTAAGATTCTTTTATCACATAGTCAAGATTTGTGGCATTTATTCGTGAAAAACGACAATTTTCATGCAACCTTGAAATGTAAAAAGCGTCATTTTGATTCTAGTGTCCTAGACGTGACGCCACAACTGAAACAATTGAAACTTACAACCAATCACAGGGCTGATAGGTCATATTACATGGGTTAATACGCAAAATAATATGACATGGGTATATTTACTGGATGTACCTAATGTGATAAAACATTTTATCCATTGTGTCATCATTCATAATAGCCAGTGGTAACTTAACCCCATTTCAACGTAAGAGAAGGGTTAACACATAGTAAAGAAGTGAGGATGAGGTTCGGTTCTTGTATCAAATTTTATATTATGTGATGTTTTCATCCTGAGTCAAACATGATCAGCTGTCATCAATTACAGTTTTTGGTCCTTTTTGTTTTTCTGTGCTACTCTTTGATGCTGATAATATCTAACTAGGCATTTCTAGTTAGCTCGTTAATGTAATGATAGGATGGGATTATCCCATCATAACCTGGCTGTGATATTTTTGAGTGAGATTGCATTTTTAAATTACCATCGTCTGATATGTGGGCAACATCTTAATGTGACATTAAATTGTATAGGGACTCATTATCCAAGAAAAAAAGAAAAAAAACTTTTGGTAATTATTTCTATTTTCCCCATACAAATGTAGACAAGGCAAATACATCCCGGTTTTAATTAACGAACATCAGAATTCAAAAGAGACTGGCATCAAAAAGACTACCGAAACTGGTAAGAAACTAACTGTTATGAAAGACTTTGTATCGATAAAATTGATGAAAATATCACGGCTTTTGATATTGGCTCAATCTTACACTGAGTAAACAATCACACTCAATGACCGTCTACTACTACTGTACAACCAATATTCGGAATCCAATGTTGTGGAAATTAAATTGTCCTGTCTGCAACTTATCCTAATAAAAGTTAATATCGGTCAATAAAAAAACTAATTTGGCGTTAAACTATCAAAAGGAAAGAAAACTTACAATGGTATATTCGCTCGGCTAGACCATTGTTGATGCCACGGTCAACAAGACTCTCTGCCAGTTTGCACGTCAATATAGCCACACTGTTTGCCAAACAAACACTGATCAAGCCGTGTTATAAGGAGAGATCCGTTCCCACGTTAGCCAATGTAAACGACGAAGCCTATTCAAAGTTGCTTGGAAACCAGCCTCGACAAATTTGATTTCTCTAGAGAACAGACGTTTAGTCTGGCAGTATATCAGCAATCTTGATGTTCAAGACTTCAGGAGGGTCATTTTGAAGCTTCATCGTTTAAAAGAAAGTAAATGTCGATTTCCTCTGTAAAAGCATACATAAAAAAGTTCATTGTTGTATAAATTGCATTTCTGACATTTAAACATTTTACAGACAATAAGAGTGTTTATTTTGGCTTATTTTTCGACTTTAATGCATTTCCGTTTCGTACATTTGAAGATAGCAATGCCTAGCGTCGGAATTCTTAAGCTTCACAACTGATATTATATAAATAAAGACAACTTTATTGTATTATTTAAGTACATTGTTTATTGGCTTCTATCAAATGATGGTTGAATTACAAACACAATAATCCGTAATAAGATAACGGTTGTAACAATACGTTTGGAGGTTTTAGCCGTCGGCATTGAGAGGATTTTTAATTTTAATTTTAAACTTTAAACTAATTTTAAGTTGAGTAGTACATCTACTTTGCTTAACATGGTTATTGCGTTTTTTATCAAACATTTTAAACCCAGGTTTTTTTTTACAATTGATCTAGCCGTAAATACATGAACGAAGCAATGTGGGAAGTATTCCCGTAATGGACTGTCGTCCCTCGCGTATTGAACACTCGCTTACAACACATTAACTGAAATAAACACCCTTGTATGTACCATATATACTTCTAGATTCGATTTTCTATTCAACTTAACCAACAGTGTAAGTCCCAGATATTTCTAAGCATTTCTGCATGTTCGTAAAGATGGTCAAATAACACAACCATTGAATACTGTATTAAATATACACTGACTGTGCTATATGAAACTCTATACAATGTTATCTAGATAATATAAAATACATAGATACTGCAATAGTCCATAAGTGGTATTATTATCATTTCTTATATTCAAGGTTATAAGTGTGAACACAAATATTTGATCAAACATCACATTTCAGACAAAAACAACTATATTTTCAACATTTTGACCAATGGTTAATGCTTGTATTTTTCTTGAAACACAATTTTCCCATTACTGCCGTCTTCAATCTTCATTTTGAGAAAAACAATATGAACTAACATCAAATTTCTCTGCATAAACATGCGCCTGAAAAAAGTCCTTAATTGTAACTCAACCAACATCGGCACCGTCAATTGGCCACCTCCAACACGTCCGCTGTTTCTGTTAACACACGGGAGGTTATCAGAACCGCCCGTTCTGTTAACACACGGGAGGTTATCAGAACCGCCCGTTCTGTTAACACACGGGAGGTTATCAGGACTGCCCGTTTTGTTAACACACGGGAGGTTATCAGAACCGCCCGTTCTGTTAACAAACGGGAGGTTATCAGAACCGCCCGTATCTATTGCTTCACGCACGTGCTTTCAGCTGATTATACAAGGTAATCCATCTCGTTATAACAGCAACATCGTAGATTGCCTTTTTTTCTTTTTTTTTTAACATCAAAATGTCTGAATTAACAATGCTTCTCAACAGCTATGTTTTCCTTGGGTTGTTTTTCAGTCATTGTCCTTCTGAGTTGTTTTTTTTTTTTTTGTCTATGTGTTTTTGTTATATCGAATATTATTTTTATTTTTGTAATAACAATAATATAGTTTACGATTTAAAGCCGATTCTTATCAGCTTTAAATTTACATTTATATCCTCTCGGGGTGTAATCTGATATTGTTAAGAGCGGTTTATGACTTTGGATGTACCTGAATTGAGCGGGCACTGAACCCACCTCATGTTTTATGGCCAAGAACAATACCATGACAATAGCTAGCCGATAATTGCCGTCTGGGGTTTCATTTTCAATCAATAAACAAAATTTTAGCTAATTAAATGTTAATTGGGGATCGAAAAAGAGGTTTGATTTATTGACATCTGATGATGATAACGATCATCACTCTGAAATAAATCGGACACGACGTGTCTATTTTATGCCCACCTGCCTGTAGTTGGCAAACAGATATGTTTCTGAAAGGCGAGACAAACTTAATTTGACCAAATATCGGGGCCAATACATCATTAATGTTATTTATGTTTTTAATGACCGTGCTATTTGATATGTTTACGGTACTAACAATGTTATTGTGATGTTTTGTGATAAACGTTAACAATCAGAATTTGACACTCCCGCGATTTTATCAAATATTTGTTTTGGTCCTATAAAAAGTCGTGTTTGGTTGTTTTCGATTGGTTACTACAACACTTAAGGTCATGTGAAAACGAGTGTTAAGGCAGACACCTTCTGAAAGAGAAAGAAAGTAAGATTTTCTTTCAGGTTCCAACTGTTGCGATGGGATAGAAGAAATCGCAGAAATGCTCAAATTATAAGACACATTAGTCGCCTCTCACGACTGCATTGAGACTGTTACTGTAAATATCAAAGATTGAGAGAAGTCTCTAGACAATTTCTTTTAAATTATTAGAAATCCCATTTTTTTTATAAAAACAAACCACAACAAATACGTGTATGCATGTTCATATGTACTTTGTAAAGAATTCGATTCATGTTTTATAGGATATTTGGTACATGTAATACTTATTGAGTGGGCACTAATTACAAGCAGTAGGAAGCGTCATTTAAAAGTCGGCTTTTCATGACGGCGGATATATGTGTTAAAAGTAGAAAGAAACCAGAATTTGTTATGGTGAGACCTCACTCTCAGAAAAAAAAATCCTCTTTACAGAAATAGACGGTTATCGCTTTTGTCATCGTTTCTTTGACTAATACTAATGTAAATCGTATCGCTTTATCTGTTCATTCAAGTTCCCAGAACGTTTTCCCCTTATCTTTTGATGTAAGCAAAGCTGTTAGATAAAACTGGAGTTTCCGCATGATCGTTCCTAGTATGCTTATCTGTGTAGGATGTTGACATAAGTCTGTGTCATCGGTGCAATGAACTTCAGCAAGATCTTAAATTAGATTCAATGCCTATCAAGAGATTCATGAAAGAAATCTAAATCTTCTATTGTATGCTTGCAAGCCTTTGTCGGGCTAAAATGAAAGCATTTAAAAGCAAAGATGTTTTTTAAATCTAGCCTGAAAAATGGGCCAAGTTAGAACCAAAGCCTGGTCTTTACGGAGCAAATGAATACTGTTTATCAAAACATCGTTGAATAAGCGACATTGCCCTATGAATGTCTATGAAGTCATATATATATATATAACAAATAGCCATGTTTAAAGGTATTTTGAATATCCACATTTAGGTGTTTGCGTATCCCATCGTATGACGTGAACGAGCGGGGCGTCATGTGACATTAACCAGGTTATGATAATACAGTGAGATGGGACTGTGGTATCCCTTAGTTTAATAAAGACCCTTATTGTAACTAAATCATTACACTAAAGGTCGAGCTTACGACCCTTAACGAAACACAATGGACCGTAACGAAACACAATGGACCGTAACGTAACACAATGGACCGTAACGTAACAATAAAACGTAGACCAAAACACGATGGACCGTAACGAAACACAATGAAACGTAACGTAACACAATGAAACGTCACGAAACACAATGAAACGTAACGAAACACAATGAAACGTCACGAAAACACAATGAAACGTAAAGAAACACAATGAAACGTAACGAAACACAATGAAACGTCACGAAAACACAATGAAACGTAAAGAAACACAATGAAACGTAACGTAACAATAAAACGTAGACCAATACACAATGGACCGTAACGAAACACAATGAAACGTAAAGTAACAATAAAACGTAGACCAAAACACAATGGCCCGTAACGAAACACAATGAAACGTAACGTAACACAATGAAACGTCACGAAACACAATGAAACGTAACGAAACACAATGAACCGTAACGTAACAATAAAACGTAACGTAACAATAAAACGTAGACCAAAACTCAATGGACCGTAACGAAACACAATGGACCGTAACGTATCAATAAAACGTAGCCCAAAACACAATGGACCGTAACGAAACACAATGAAACGTAACGTAACAATAAAACGTAGACCTAAACACAATGGACCGTAACGAAACACAATGAAACGTAAAGAAACACAATGAAACGTAACGTAACAATAAAACGTATACCAAAACACGATGGACCGTAACGAAACACAATGAAACGTAACGGAACAATAAAACGTAGACCAAAACACAATGGCCCGTAACGAAACACAATGAAACGTAACGTAACAATAAAACGTAGACCAAAACTCAATGGACCGTAACGAAACACAATGGACCGTAACGTATCAATAAAACGTAGCCCAAAACACAATGGACCGTAACGAAACACAATGAAACGTAACGGAACAATAAAACGTAGACCAAAACACAATGGACCGTAACGAACACAATGAAACGTAACGAAACACAATGAAACGTCACGAAAACACAATGAAACGTAAAGAAACACAATGAAACGTAACGTAACAATAAAACGTAGACCAAAACACGATGAACCGTAACGAAACACAATGAAACGTAACGCAACACAATGAAACGTAACGAAACACAATGAACCGTAACGTAACAATAAAACGTAGACCAAAACACGATGAACCGTAACGAAACACAATGAAACGTAACGCAACACAATGAAACGTAACGAAACACAATGAAACGTCACGAAAACACAATGAAACGTAAAGAAACACAATGAAACGTAACGAAACACAATGGACCGTAACGAAACACAATGAACCGTAACGTAACAATAAAACGTAGACCAAAACACGATGAACCGTAACGAAACACAATGAAACGTAACGCAACACAATGAAACGTAACGAAACACAATGAAACGTAACGTAACAATAAAACGTAGACCTAAACACAATGGACCGTAACGAACACAATGAAACGTAACGAAACACAATGAAACGTAACGAAACACAATGAACGTCACGAAATTAACAGTAACGAAACACAATGAAACGCATTGCAAACGTAACAAATCTAAAATGAAACACAACAACGAAAGAGCTTTGAAAACGCATTGAAAAGGCAATGAAAACGCAACGAAAACATTATGAAAGAAAGTAAACCTTCTGTTTGCACTGATTGTAAATGAAGAAATTAATTGATCAAGAACGCCAACTAAAATATTGTGGATAAAAGAAGATGGAATAAAACACGAGAAATGAAAGAAAAAACGAATGTGGTGTTATACATATGAACAACATTTTTGATTTATTTGGCCATAGACAACTTACGCTGGAAACTGATGGCTCGTTAAACCCGTTTGATAACTTCCCTAACATCAAAAACTGCAGTACCTATTTTTGTTGTCAATATTTAAGAGACAGAAAAAGCAAAATTGTCCAAACGAATACATCAAATATCAATTTTGTTTCTTAATGGAATGAGCGGTCTGCAATAACTTGTTTGGAAGTGATAATGACCAAATGCATTTGATTGAAACCAATTAGCCATACTTTACAGCTGTAATTATCCATGAAAGAAAATCTAATTATTCCAAAAACCGTCAAAGACAATTATAAATCACGTTCACAAAATGCATCAATAAAGACATTTATCCTATGATTAAAAATTTGAAATATAAAAAATAGAAAATAAAATATTATTCTTCATCCTTTTAATTACAAGGAAAATGAGCTAATGAGTAGTTAAAACGTCTCAATTAATGTTTTTGTTAAACGTTCGCGTTAAATGAAAACATACATTGTATCCAATGTGATGTTTCTTTAAATTATTGATTTTTTTTACCTTTTGATTCCTTTATTAATTTGCCGTTGTCTCGGAAAATAATCAGCAACGTCAGCAACTCCATCGGGATAAATAATTCAGTTAGTGGTAGGGAATTGTAATTAACAGCTTCAGAAATTAGTTTTATCTTTCAATATCATCGCCTCCGTTGAATTTAAGTGCATGTACTGTCCAGAGATTGAACAAACGTTTCCAAGACTCAAATTAGTTCGACTTTTCTTGATGTCGGTTTTGTTCCATTGATTGTCCCTGCAGGTAGGGCGTAAGAATTGTACCTGCTGCCCCCATTGCATGATCGTAAGAGGTGACTTAATTTGGGTTCTTAAATTTTCTCTTCTTTCTAAACAACTTTCTTCTTCCTAATGTCTCCCTTGACAATGCCTCACCTTTGGTTCAGCGTTCGACCCTGTGAGGAGGGCTTTGGGTTCTGTCCCCTGGCCGAGACATACCAGAATCTGGAAAAATTGGTAGTTCTCACTCCTGCTTAACGCTCAGTAATTTAGGAGTGGGACGACTGGTTCGCCCGTTGTCAGTATAATGTGACCGGGTGGGTGTCCTGCTGGTTGTCTTCGGCAGTATGTTTCAGTGAAGTAGCACTATAAAGTCGGCATCAGTTCCGCGCTATCACAAGGAGACAAACACGAACATATAGCAGCCTCCCAAAACACACACGCATACATCTTGCACACAGGGGAGACCGTCCTTTAATGACCATAGCTGTTGAAAACACGTTTTACAATACTAAACAAACCAAACCAAACTGTCCCAGTGATAGTAATAGTTTTCAAAGTATCTTAAATTACATTTCCATTTCCTTTTTGTAATGGATTCAGTTAATTGTTGTTATCTATTTAATATATACCATTCCTTTCTGGAATGTTTGGTGGGAGGGCCGAGAAATCAAGGACTTAAAGAAAAGGGGTACTTTTAAGACGTTTATTCATGTTCAGATAAAAATGATTTAATATCTCGAAGTTAATATTTATAGCTTACATGTACCTACATTTCTTCAGGTAACGTCTCATTGTACTCTTTTAGAACGCATGCGCAGTTTCGAGAGGGTGGACGTAACCTACATTTGTGTCAATTCTGCAAACGATTACAGAAAATGAAAGATGACATTTCCTAACACGAAACGCGGAAATATAACCATAATTGTAGCTTAACGTCGTATTTCCTTTCCTAACTAAACAGGTTATTTGTTGCGAAAGGTCCCATATGTTATGCCAGGTAACAGTTACTGTGAGTAACTACCGAAGTTTAAACTTCAAATGATTGCGTCCTAACTCAAACTCAACAAAATTCGGAACGGGTTAGGTAATTAGACCGTGATGAATTTGATTTTAAATTTTAAGGTAATTAGTAAACGTCTTGTTCAGTTACATAGCCATCCACAAGGTTCTTTTTAAGATAGGACATAGACAAATGTTTGTATTATTGGAGGCGGCGTTAACACGCTAAATAGATTGTTTCCTCGTCTCTGAAACTGAATTATTCTCTCGTCCTTTATCCATCATGGTACTTTTTATCTCCAAACACTTTGCAGTAACGATTTTTGTTCAGGCACGCCACACATAGAACCGTGTACGTGCAGAATTAAGTTTAAGCGTAAGGGATATTTGGATAGACTATTTACTTGGGTAAAATATTTTTCATTTATTTTATTTTATTTAAAATATTGGTGTATGGGGCAATTCTGATCGCGCGGATTCCTTACATGTAAGACTGTACTGTATAGCCAACGAAATCGATCGTAATCCGTTTTAAGCTAGTCCAGAAAACTTCACCTTCCAGACGCTTTCCAAGTTACAACCTATGATATGTGTTAGAGTGAGCTCCCTTGAACGAAATTTAAACTCAGCTAGAATAAACACTCAGCATTATGTATGTAGTAAATCAGAATTATATGAATGTTAATAGTGTATGAGCTGGGGGGGGGGGGGGGGGGGGGGGGGGGGGGGGGTTCGAAACTAAACTGTTTTATTTGTTTGTTTGTTTTTATTTAACGGCCCATCGACAACTATGGTCATTTAGGGCCATTGTGATTTTGTTGTTTAAACAAATATGACGCGAAATGCGTAGATAAAATCAGATAAAAAGTAAAAAATTTCAAAAGCATTAGCATGGTATATGTAAATAATTAAAATATGAAATGGGTTTAGCATAATAAAAGTTATGAGAGATAATGAATACGAAACTAAACTGACTTCGGCCATTCATCGTGTATGCATGCGAGACATTTGGTACGAAAAGTGAATTATCTGTTACATATATGTGTATGGACCATATCGGCGACTTCCGCACAAAGCACGAGCAACGAAATCTAATAACCTACTTTGACACGTGGTTTGCATCCTGTATCAATCTGCATGATTTAAAACAGGGGACATAAGGAATTTAGTGTTTTTTTGCCAAAGTAAGGCATTGACAAAGGATAAGAGGTAGCCTTCCGCATTACAATATTTGTTTGGACAACTGAAACATACTGTAAAATGAAAATATTCGCGGCGTTTACATTTTCACGTTCATACATTTTAAATTATATTTTCGTGTAGTGATTTTGAACTATATTTTCACCTCATATAAGCTATCGTCCTCATGCCCTAGGGCCTTGACGAAACCTTGCCTTTGCATCTGTCTTTTGTTCCCATTCTCACCTCAGTCTAGTTTCTCCTTCCGATGTTTTCTATTTCCTGTTCAACTGTCCCTTTCCACGTTTATTGTGTGCCTCTACTCTTTCTTAAAAAAATAATCTTCCTAATGTCTCCATTGACAATGCCTCACTTTTGGCCTGTAGTTGAGCGTTCGCCCATGTGAGGAAGGCTTTGGGTTCTGTCCCCTGGCCGAGACGACATACCAGCGTCTGTAAAAATGGTAGTTTCTAATCCTGCTTAACGCTCAGCAATTTAGGAGTGGAAAGACTGGTTCGCCCGTTGTTAGTATAATGTGACCGAGTGGGTGTCCTGCTGGGTGTCTTTGGCAGTATGTTTCAGTGAGGTAGCACTATAAAGTAGGCATCAGTTCCGCGCTATCACAAGGAGACAAACACGAACATATCGCAGCCTCCCAAAACACACACGCATACACTACAGGCATGCACCTTGAACACAGGGGAGGCCGTCCTTAAATTACCATAGCTGGTAAAAGGACGTTAAACAATACTGAACCATAAAAACCTTCAGTATGCCACGTCAGTGATGTGACAGAAATTATGTAGTCATCCGTTCTCACAATATGGTCGGCCAATGTCCACCAGCTCTTTATTACTGTCTCGCCCATTTTGAATTTATCTACCCATATCTACTCTCTTTTGTATTTTTTGTCATTTGATCCATTTTGTTATATTCGTTTGTAGACATTTCGCGTTTTTCAGTTGTTAAATTGCAAAGCATGTTTGACACATTAACTGGTCTGTAGTACTGCTATCGAATAGAAAATCTGACGTTAAGGAGATTGAAGTCTGGTCATGTAAAAGATTCATACAAAAAAATAACGTGTCTAGCAGAGTCCCGAGTATAATAGTGCAATTTCAGTTAAAAGTACGCAATCTTGATATAAAAAACGGTACCCCTACTGTGATAAATTCAACCTATTCATCACTTTCTGGCAATATATTCAGGATAATCCATTTCAGAAATTTACTCCTGCGGTCTGACTGTAGCATACGGCCCAGCGCTTCTACACACTCAGGCACAATGGATGGGTAACCATCGGCAGAAGGTCTTGCCACATGGGCGTTATAGCATATCAGAAGTAGTAACTGTGACGCCATTTTATTTATGCGTCGTATCTGAAGTTATATAGCATGTGACAAGTCCCTGTGCCCACAAGGGAGTTTTTTTGTCAGGATTTTGCGCTATGTTACTTATATGTATATGACGAGGCGTTTTTGTAATCAGTTGTGGAATGTAAATGTTTTGTCATGTCAGCTGATATTCAGCCGATTTCTTTCCAGACATTTGGCGCAGAATATGACGCTAAAATTTGATTAGAGATTCCTTTACACATTTTAGATGTACTTTCTGAGGATATTATCAACATTTTAATTCTGGTATTTTTTCTTTCATTACAGATTATCAACCCTCCATCTCTCCGCCAGGTATGTAAATTTTGCACGCAATACCGTGAGTAATTAAACCCTTTAATTAGAAACCAATAAGTAACGTTTCTGAAAATAGACAAAAAAAGTAGTCGAGTAAATTGCATTGATCTAAATATAGGTTGATTCAATTACCAAACTACTTCATCGAAACAGCCCATTGTTTAGATAGAGAAACAAAACTGTTTTTTCTGTACATAAAAACACTGAACAAAGCATGGCTATTTCTGAACATTCAACTTTCATTTCTGTAGAATCTGTTAAACCAACATTTTGTGGTGATGAATTCTATTTCTATTGGATCGGAACAATGGCAGACATTACAATAGTGTCTGTCGACATGTAGGATTCCTTTTATTACAGAACCATCAAAATGGTTGTTTGGACAAATGAACGTGCTTCTTAATGCGTTTTAATTACTGTGTATTGTATGATTTACATTACAAATGAGACAATTTAATAGCTTTACAAATAGACACTCCGTATAAATTACGAGGCTGAAGTACGTAGCTGATACAGGCTGACTGAGGTACACATTTAATACGGCGACGATACTCGCGTAACTATTCATGGAAGGAAGAGAATGGTACCAATATAAGGCGAAACAATATCTCGTATACACCGCTACAGAACACCACGGTTTCTGTTTAAACTGCTAAAGCTTATTGTAGCTGGAGCTACTTTGTATAACACAATTTCCTGTACATGTAGACGCTTGTATTCTACATGACAGGTGCTAGATAGAGGCCATAATGCGTATATTAAAATTCTTTCATACTTACTCGATGTTTTCCATAGGAAAGATTTCACCCAAAGGCCTCCATACTTACGCACAGTAGGCGCTGTTTTCCTTTTGACGGCTGTCAGACAAATGGTACAAGTTTAAACAACTTAATTTCAAAATTGATACATCATTTTGACATTTAAAAAATGTACTGTAGGAATGGTATATATGGACGCTGTTTTCCGTGAAATAGGTGTCAGACTGGGGACTATTTACAACCAATGTTTGTCATTTATGGGCTTCCGTACATATTGAGATGTTTCGTTAAGTGCAATGAATGTCAAAAACAGGCTGTTCATATACAGTGTTACTTACGCAATTTTCCATATGTAAGATATCCGTCAATGGCTTCCATACAAACATATATATACTTTTAGTATGATAGCAGTGGCACCGGAAACATATTTATGCTCCTACTATTTTGTTCAATAACAAAATGTTAAAATACGAAGTTCACATTCTTTTCTTCTTTTCGATTCGTTTCCGAAAACATATTTTGTGTACCCACCATCTCCCAACTTCTAACCCCAACCCCCAGCCAACCTCCTCAAAAGAAAAGAAGCTCGCCTCGCTTAGCGTTTCGGATTCCTATTAAGTATTTAACCATTAGCAAAAATGATAAAACTCTCATCGCGTCAGAGTTCTGCTAGATTGTTCCCCGTCCCGAGTAGGGGCATATCAGGCTTTTGTGCGTGTATACATAGGTATACAGGCATCATTTAAAACAATTGTCCCCCACCCCTCCACTTTTCAAAGTGTTTTGTGTCACTATACTTTTTTTTTACTTCTTACGCAATTGCGATGAATGTCCTTATGGGTCTCCATATACGCTGTGTTCTCTATAACATGTGTCTGCTAGTGGCCTCCATACATTTATTTCAAAGACATATTTATTTATATTCACACTTGTGTTTTCCGTAAGAGACTGAAAGCCAGAGACATTCACGTATATGATGTATATTTCTTTAAACAAGATGCTTTTATACATCAAAGATGCATTTGTATATGATAGGAATTTTGTCAGATGCTGTCATAATGTGCATTATATATATGCTGTTTTCTGGTTTACTGAGTCCGTAAGGGGCCTCCGTAGTATTTGTACGCGAGAAGCAATACTGATACAATCTAACGGATTTTTATTTCAAAATATCACGCATGCCATAATATTGAGGCAATCCTATAGTATATAGACCGGTTCGTGAAATGCTAGATGGCCAGATACGACAACAGAACGATAAAAACGTCATTGAACATGATTGAATTTGTCGTAAAAAGACATATGTGATTTCTCAAATTTATCAGCAATTCTTACGACTGCTTTGTCAAAAAGTTCGTTTCTATTTTATTTAATAGATAGAGGTGTCCTGGGTTCTTTTTTAAGGCATTGTGAAGTGTATTCAAACGTAAAGCGTGCTTTGGGTCGAACTAAATCTAATTAGCTTCATTCCTGTGGGTTGAAATTGGATTAGAATCGATTTACATGTACATTCGCCCTGGAAATATATACATGTCTGTATTTGATTACCTAAACTGTCACTCACTTAATGTGTTGTGAAAGTCCAGCTGTCAAGTTGTAGCCTTTGTTGAACCTCGACGAAAATTTGAACCAGGGGTCATTCTAAGAGTTATAAATTCATTGCCTAACATTTTGATCAAAACTATACAAAACCAGAAACCGCGGCCGGCTTATCTTTTGTGGAGCTTATATTTTATATGTTCTTGCCTGTACCATAAAACCTCGTTATATTGTCGCTCGCTTATCGGTAATGGATTTTAAATTGTTCAAATGTTTGCTGTGTGTTTGTACTTGTTTTGGCATAAAATACTTAAAGACTTAACTTGAACTCCGTGGTTCTCGTTTTATTATTGCAATTCTTTTTTACTTTCCCTCGATATATCGACAGACCCTTAAGCTAAATATTGGTAGAATACTACGTATAACGCAATTGTGCTGTACGGTAAATCATTGATATCATTATTATCGTTTCATTCATCATTTGAAATTATAAAAAAACGCGTTTCTCCTATTTTTAATTATTACTTTATTAATTCCCTCGTGGCTTTATATTGCTAAACCCATTTAATACACCCTGTAAATAATGGCAGTATAGCGAGAGTTGATATGTGGGACTTCAAATGTCATTTTTCACTGTAATGTTCAGACACATTTATCATCATGAAAAATGACTTGGAAGCGCTCCGTAGAGAGTACATTAGTTATATTTTTTGCTTATAGTCTAGCTGGCATCCCAAGACGTGCTAGTAGCGTCCGGCTATGACGGTGACTGTACTTCTCATAGAATATCTTTTGTCCATACACGTTCGATAATATATTGAAGGAAGCATCATAGTGTATCTTGCAGTGATACGCATGCATCCATTATACTTTCAATTCAAATAATGGCAAACAAGTATAGTTTACGTGATTTAGCTAGCTTCGGCGTTCGTCATTCGGCTTCGTTGGGAAATCTTGCAATATATCATTCTGGCTTATAGAATAAACTGTTTTCTCCCTGATGAATCGCCTTGTCAATATAATAACAAGAAACCAAACAAACTCAAGGTCACGATGATGTTTACTTCCTCTGCATGCGCATGCGTGCAGCTGGATCTTCTTGTTCTTTTGTTCTAAACCAAAGACATCGTTTGTCTTAAAATAAAGTTGAAGAACGAACATTTATCGATAATCAAATTATGATTTTTCCAACATGGTTCGGTTGAGCTACCAGATATAAGACATGTGGTCATGGTCACTCTTGAAACACTCTACAATGTTTGACCCGTCTGTCAGTCTTATGTTTAAGTAAAATTCGGAATCATAATTTTAAAAATCAATTTTCGGCAGTTCTGTTTTCGGTCGTTAATATTCATTTTCATCTTCGTTTGACATCCCCTATTATTGATTGATAGGATGATACAAAAATATCTTTCAATTATTTTTGAAAGATTACGTAATTTCGCATTTCTTTCTCTTTTGATCCAATCCTTTGGTGAAATAATAGTCTTTAATGTTGTTCCATTTCCGAAGTGTAATCAAATATTCCTCGTTCATTGACTTTGATCTTCGAATTACTGCTAAATGTGTTCGCATGCACGTTTTCAAACGAGCACGTGACCATTGACCACCAATCACATGTCTGATGCTTGATATGAACAATTCAAAGGATAGCGCTGGTGAGTTTACGTTCATCAGTGTGTCCAAGGTTCGAATCTGCTAAAAAGTGCTCTTGGTGAAGTTTTATTATAGACATAATAAATTCCAAACAAAACAGTTAAGTTAGAGCGAAGACTAGAAATGAAAAAAAATATAATATTCGAGTTCATTGGGAAGTTTTCTCATATATACTGTGTTAAAGGAATGGGCTAACATAGAATGACGTTACGAAAGAGGTTTGCCATATAAGTGCCGTCCTTCGAATTTCTTTTTATCCAAGACTTTAATATATGTAGAAAGACGTCATAGGAGAACCCTATCAAGTCTGTGTGTCACTTATCAGAGGTGAGCCAAAGATACGTCTTGGGGAAATTAGGTCTGATGCCAAGGGGGCACGTTAGTCTAGTGGTAGGACGCCGGGCTCGTGACAGAAGGGTTGCGGGTTCAAGTCACGTCTTGGCACTGTGTTGTATCTTTGAGCAAGATTTGTTATTCCGCTTGTTCCAGTCTACTCAGCTGTAAATGAGTATGTGGTTGGACAGTGCTAGAATTGTTGAATGCTAGGTTTGAGCGAAATGGCAGCCCCGGCTGTATGCTCCCCAGGGAGTTGATAATGATATTGGTTGGTTGAAAGGGCCCTATGACCACGGATAATAATTTGTGAACCGCTTTGAGACGGCCTACGAACTAGGTTATGCTAAAGCGGTATATAAGAACCTCGAATTATTATTATCATTATAAGGATATCTTGTTGAGTGATGCAAGCTTGGTGAAAGTGAAAGTATGCGCTTCAAGAACGTGGTTAAATAATGTGTAGGTCTAACGATGTTTTGCTCAATATTCTGCTTATGTTTTGCACGTTCACACACGTCCATGCACCTGAATGCATGTACATTAGGTACATATAGAGGTCAAGCACTCTAAAGTCGTATTCTCATTAATAAAAAAAAACTTATTATATTTTATTTCTCTGCATCTTAGCATGGTTGTAAACATCACAGAAGAGAGTAATTTCCCGCTAACGCCAAAATGCCTTCATCAAAGTCTTAAATCGTATGCTCCCTGTGAAGATAGAACGTCTGTCCGTAGCTATAATCATATTTAAAACTTCAGGGCTGATTAATTTACCTAGTTTTCTACTCAGGTATGTACACTGAAGACTTGTTAGCTTGACGCAAAACAAAAATCCCAACATTTGAAACAAGTGAAGAACGGAGGGGGGGTCGGGGAAGCACCGCCGAAAACAAATGAATAGTTTTCAATGACAGAAAAGGATAAAACTCCCAAGTGTTGCAAATGGGACAGCAGATATATTGTGGTCTCTTCAATGTAATAGACAACGAAGAGAATTCTCAATTCTGCAGGGGGCTCACTCTAACCGCCTCTTACAAACAAATGCAGTGGAAAATAGCTAGTCTTTGGTTTTTTCGAACATACAGGGGAATGTCAGATGTAAAAACAAATTTGCAGAGTTTGTATTTCGTGTCTTTTTAGAGGTAGTTTCTACGCAATGTCGGCGTTACACAGTGTCGTTTTTACTACATTAGATTAAATATCAATTAATCTTTTTCGTTTTTTGAAACTTTTGAGAAATTTGTGAAATAGACCGTACACGTTATAAACTTTGCTTTCGTTGTTATTTAATCTTTTTTTTTAAAGAAGGATGCGCTTAGATAGATACTGAAATAAAACGAAGCATTTCGGAAACAGAAAAGGAGAAATTATTTTCGTTTTCATTAATATGGTTATTTTGAGCAAATGCTTATTTTCAAAAGCCTTGTTTCGAATGACTTATTCACAGGAATGTGTTTTGTTTCATTTTTTTTTAACTGCGGCCGATTTCCTTCACGAACTGTTGCGAATCATACTTCTCAAGATCACACGTTTACAGTTTACTGTTAAGTTGAATATACTTTGAAAATTAAAATTTCTGATAAATTTTTATTTCACTCATTTCTGAAGATGTAGCAGCAATTTGTGTTTCATATATTAAATTTGTTTGTTTTCATTATGTCGGCGCACGTCATGGCGGGAACATGGCGGACAACTTAGCGTGTGTTCTTTATAATCTATAGGTCATGATACGCTTAAATATACAGTTTGAATCATACCTTTACTTACAAGCGCTTGTCACGAACCCTCAAACATTACTCGTATTCCTCATTTAAATGTGTTACACAGATCGCTGTTTCGGATCCTGAACTAATGTCGGAGAGGTTAAAATGGCATGGGGAGGGAAAGGTGGCTCGTTCAAAATATATGAGATGGAAGGGGTATTTCTGAAACTCAAAATTTTTCCAGATCCTACACTTGATAGTGTAATATTTTATCATATATTAGAAATCTGCGTGGGCGAGGAGGTATTTCGAAAAAGAAAAGTTAGAAAAGAGTTTATGAAAGTTTAGTTGGTGGAAAAGAGATAAATGTACGAGGAAAGCCCGTTTTTAAGCCACGTCTCGAGATGGAATTATCATGTGTTATAGAAAGTGAATGTGTTTCTTAAAACAATATTTTATGATACAAAACCTATTTGATATGTCTACAAGAATATCCTATCCTCGTCTCTATTTTCAAATGAAGTTCAGTGTTCGGGATGAGATTCATCAGTCTAGTATGATTGATAAATGCTTTCTTTTGAACACAAACAGGAATTGAAATAAGAGAATTTGAAAGGGAAGACAACTGTAAAGTGGGTTTTAAGTGAAAAGGGAATCGATGAACAGAGACGAGGGGGCACCAACTGAGTCATCTTTACCACCCCATTTTAAAACCCACTAAGGGTCAGAATGTGTAAATGTATTGCCCGCCTCTCGGACTGCCTGTGCTATTTGGCGAAATGTATCGATTCGGCACACTGTGGCTTAGAAGTTGTTTTCAGTGGTTAAGAGCCGAGACACCGGTCATTTGACTCTTTGCTTAGCAAAGGAAACAGACGTTAGCGCAAATATAACCACACACGATTATGTATTAATATCTTTATTAAGATTATAGATATATATAGAGTATATAGATCTCAGAACCATCGCCAACTCGAGATTTTTCACAACGCGAAAATTTACACGCGCGAAAATTGCCACTTTTACAGTTCATACTGTTGAATGCTTTCTTTTTTCGTTCAGTCGCGTTAAGCGTCATGCACGAATTAAGTATGACGCGAACAATTATTGAGACATAACCACTGTATCAATTCAACGGCGATAGATGATCGAATTAATCCAACCCAAACAAACCACTCACCCTTTTACCTTTGTTGGCCGTTGTTTACATATTTTAGTCATTGTAACGCGATGTACAATAGATTGCACAAGCTGTTTAATCGTTTTATCAACAAAATCCAAACTGGTGCTTGCGACATTCAGATCAACCTCTATAACTAAATATATTTAAATTGTTGTGAAATTTACTTCGATAAACCCCAGTGGGCTTTGTTAATCATATTGCGATGTCGTATTTAAAAAAAGTGTTTTAAATATTTAATTAACGACAAAACAGCACAAATTTGCGTGATTTTGTCATCCATGGTGCCCTGGACCCAGCCTCGTCAATTCAAACATTTCTCTACCGCCGTCGATTCTACAAATGGTCGAAAAAGGTTAATAGGAACGTGGTTAAATGTACGCGAAACTACCAAGTAGACAAAAGCTAGTATTATACCGCTGGTGAAAATCCTGTAATCTGATTTGTCGAGACAAATCGTTTATTGCACACTGTCACATTCGCTATAACAGTACAAAATAGTGACCGCGCAAAGAAGATGCGCGTACGGTTCGTTTCAGCCGGCATGTTTGTTTTTTTCCAATATGACAGTGATACCCTCGGAGTGACCCTAACCACTCTCACACTCTAATGAATGTAGTTTTTATATAAACTTGAACAGGGTCTTATTGAACAGTTGAGGTTCTCTCTGTCCTGGCCAGGTCCACAAAAAGTCTAGGCTCTATTTAGCTATCCACAAAGTGATTGGGAATGGCGGAAAGAAGTTGGTTGGGTGAATGAAAAAGACTAGAGAATTAAGTGGAAGCGGAGGGGGGGGGGGGGGGGGGGGGGGGGGAGTAATCGGGGAAAAAAGATCCGCACGTATATGTGCAAATATAAAGAAAATTCTTCAGAACTTTAGTTCAACGTCTTGAACTTTCCTTAAATATGCAAATTTACTGCTCTGAACTTTCGTCAGCTTTGTAAACATAAATATCCTAATTGATGACCAAAATAGCTAAAAGGTGTTTGGTACCCTCAGCAATAGAGCGTTGGCCTGCATCGATTAAAACATCCGTCTTCCGTCGAGGATTTCATAAAATGATAAAAAAAAAAAAAAAAAACACTAAAAATGTAATTAATTGCACGCCAATACTGGGTATACGCAATAAAGACAACGGCTAACCTTGAACAGTGTCTTATAGGTCTTCTGATATCCTCTCTGTCCTATTCAGGGCACACTATGGGTGTTATCAACGAGTGGATAGGGGCTTGAGCAAAAAGGTGGACAAAGGCCGAGATGTTACGGGTTATAGAAAATGATACGAGAATTTAAGAGTAGCGGAGGGAGGGAGGGATCGGAAAAAGAAGATCTATATATACATACCTGTTGATGAACAGAAAGAAAATGGAAAGAGGGAAATACAATCCAGAAGAGGGGAAATAGGTGTCGAAGGATGCAAGGGAGAGATAGATTGAGTAGACGTGGAGGGAAAAGAAGAACATTGAATGGGGAAGGGAGATAATTGAAAGATGGTAATACGTGGAAGGGAAATGGGAGATGGAAGAAATTGGGAGTAAGGATAAGATTGAGAGGATATTGATGGAAAGAAGTGAGAGATGAGTATGTGACATGGACCAACAAAGAGAAGAGAAAATAGGAGAAAGGCATATGAAGAGGATGAGTATGATTTGGGGTGAGTGGATGTGTAAGGAATGGAATGAAGGCAGGTGGAGGCGATGTCAACTCGAACTGAGAGAGAACGAACTACGTCACTGACTGGTTCACTAGGGAGGTTATAAATGATTTTCCTCACTTTTTAAGAGTTTAATACCGTTTTATTTAGACCTTTAAGAGCATATTCCAAGCTACGTAATTGCACTTAAAATCAAATCACCAATTTTAGTCGATAGACTTAAGCTAAATTGACAATAAAGGATGTGATGAATGTCAGACTGATGTATAAACCGCTGATTCACGCATGTAGACGGTAATTGATATTAAGTAGAAAGCTAACGACATCTCACAATCTGAAAGTAAAACACGTGCTTAGCGGTCGTGAAACGGAGTCAATTTATCAAAAACGAATTTCATCAGCATTTATTTCTTATGAAAATTTCTTTTAATTTTCATTTTCTTTTACTAAACGTTGGAATTACTCTAATTTCCAATTAGCAGAGAGATGTTTTGTAATTCATTGACAGGGAAACTGCTAACAACGCAGATGCATCAACGATGTGCATTTCAGAATAGTTAATTGTGTTTGGGGGAAAGTTTGCCAAAAGTACCTTAGTAGGTGAACGATACATCACGTTGATAAATATTACACCTATATAAAATAAAATTCCTGAACAATTTCCTATCGTCAAGTTTTATATATCCACGTATTACATGTAATATTCAAACCACTCATGGATACTTAAAGCTTAGTTATATCTAAGTTTTACTTTCTACACAAACAATGTACGTATTAAACGTGCGGCAACGTTTCAAGCTGACTCATAGCCGTAGCTTGACAAAGGGATCAGTCGGTCTAGAAACGTTGCAACACGTTTAATACGTACATTGTTTGTGTAGAAAGTAAAACTTTGATATCACACAATACAAACTAATGACTCTTATTGAAGATACTTGATGCGCAGTTGTTTTTGTTTGGTGTGTATTTGGTGGAGACTGATTGTTTGTTTGTTCGTTGTTATCCCGAGATCCATTGAAAAGCAAGTACATTGTGCCTTACTCCTACCAGGCAATATTCAAACATTTCTGTCAACTGCCAATGGATTTGCAGTCCTGACATTCTGCTACCACAAGCCCTCCAACACTGGGTCGTGGGTTCGAGATCTACGTGGGGCAGTCGCAAGGTACCGGCCGTAGGTCAGTGGTTTTTCTCCTGGAACTCCGGCTTTCCTCCACCACCAAAACCTGGTTCGTCCTTAAATGACCATAGCTGTTAATAGGATGTAACACACAAACAAACGTTGCAGTCCCCATTTTCTCATATACTTTTTTATGTGTGTATGCCATGAATTGACATGGATTGTGTGTTCTCTTTAGAATTGTTTTGTGTGTCCATTGGTTAGTATGTCGTTTCATACTCACGCCATATCACATAATGTCTGTATAAACAACCTGGAAAGGATTGTAACATGTTTTAAGATTTTAGTTCTATATTTCGAGCAAACATGTCCGTTTCTTTTCTAGAAAGTGGGATAAAGCAGGATTATTCTTTATCTAACGTCACCATGGATACTTTTCACAAGAAAGCATGCATTAAATGTGTAACTGTTGTTTTATCTACTAAACCAGGGTTGTCTACCTGATGTTATTAGATCTACACTTTCAAACATTTATATTTGTATCACTACCACTTCACCTTATATCCAATGGCTCAGAGCTTTCAGTGTTCATTCACTCTTATCTTAAAACGCTAGCGACCGTAACTTTTCTAGAATTGACGGATATACTATGACAGGTGCCACCTGTGGCAAACAAATTCATTTGTTTTATTTATTGATTTATTTATTTTCTTTATTTATCTCTTTACTTATATTTGTTCATTTTCCCCTTCCTTGTAGTGTTCCATTTGTTCTCGTATCTCAGTATTTTCTGTTTATTTTTACTGATCAGTTAATTTACTTGTTTGTCCTGTTACATCGGCGCCGTCGTATACTTTGCTATACTTTTTCTCGCTCTGAAGCTATTTATTCAACGGTGTACATCTTGAAACTCGCTCATTAAATGGCATATTTAACTCGCATGCATATGATAACGGAAGACCCCAAACAAAATCCTCGACAAATACGGGTGACTGATTCATGTTATATTTCCGAGAAACCGGCAGGTGTAGTTTTATATGGATTATGTATGACCTTGCCGGGTCAGTAACAAACGCATGCTGCTTTAAAAGTCGTCTTTTATAATCAATTAACACCAGAATTTCCAATCTCCGCGTTATGTCATCAAAGCCATTTGCGGGTCTTTGATGTCAACGAATGTTGGTCATGTTCATAATTTTTACAGAATAGAAGCTAGCAGGATGCACTTTTAAACTAATTACATTTACTATTCATAAAATGAGATCGGGGTTAAGAGGTGTGTTTACCCAAATGTCAAATGAAATAGTGAAATATTTAGTTGTAAGGAAATCACACACATGAACTCAAGGAACTTTATCAAAAAAAGGTAAAAAAAAAATATATTTCAAGAGGGCAGTTGAAATGTGAGAGTTTTTAATTTAATGGCGTTTGTACAAATGTTGTTATGAAAGTGTTTTTTTCTAATTATGACATTGTATTCAAATCACGCAAAGTAGAAGGGTCAACTAGCAATTCAATCAGTGAAACTGAAATTGCAATATTGCGAACTTCGAGTATTCGACACACATTCTTATATTCATACAGGCAATTGTTTTTGGGTGGGGTTTTTTGCATCCACACTGTCCACACAGCAGCGAAGGTTAAATGAAGACGGATACCGAGGGAGACACCACCGAAAAGGGAGAGAAGAGAAATGAGAAGAAAAAAAAACATTTTCTAAAGTGTTGCGATGGGGACAGGAGATCAATTTGGGTTTCGTCAGTGTCAATAAAAAAGGGGGCACAAGCGGAAACCCCCGATTCTGCAAGCGGTCTCAAAATAGTCGCCTCTTACGACACGCAGCGGCCGGGATACATCAGGTCTTCTGTTTCTGTGCACATATACCATACACACACACACCTTTACATATATCCACACTTCCATCGCGCGTCTTACACACAATCACACGTACATATGTACGTTCCTGCTCTTCTTTATCCCATCTTCTTCAATAATGCTAACGCCTACAAAATGAACGCAATCATAAAAAGCTAACTCCATACACCGGTATTCACGCATGCGTGAATATTTGTACATGTGAATTATTAACTTCATATATCCTGCATGTGAAATGTTAAAATTTTCATAAATTGCATTTATATCAAAATTAATGACAATATATATCCTGGATGCATATCTACAAAAAAACAAATCGATCTATAAACTTTCATAGTTCTAAATGTTTCGTATTCCTTTATTTATCTGTGTTCAGTAATTTGTTTATCTGTTTATTTACTTGCATGGCATACTTTTATTGTTATGTAAGATATTGCTTCATTTGGAACGAAACAAGCCATCTATTCAATATTTGTTTGACCAGAACAACAGTATTGGTCGTATACAAAATTTGCTATAGGATTGTTACCTCGTAAATCTCCTTCGTGTGGCTGTTTGTTTCGCCTGTATGAATTCGGCGTAGGCGTAAGCGTCTATCTGATCTAGACGATAAGTAGTCAAACGCATCAAAATAGTGTTTAATGCATTCGTCTAACGCTAAAACTAATGTATTGTTATTTTGGCGGTCAGAGTGCTACGTCCGTGTGACAAAGCAGATTACAACTATATCAACGACACAAACTGGGTTATACTTGTGGCAATTGCTATATAAATAACAAAGATCTAATGATGTAAAAAAAAAGGCAAAAATACGCTATTTCTAAGATACATTCTTTTCTGATAATAAAAGATATATCAATGTAGACAAATATTATTGTACTATTTTTATTAGCCGTTATAAAATTGTCAGGAGTTCGAACTAACCCTAACATAAAAGTACATATTATAAACAAAAAAGAAACCTGCGTTATTTGAATTACCCCTGATACATAAGATCGTCTGAAAGAGTTTCAGCTCACCTTTAACGTATAGATCTCAATGTCGGCACATTAAAAAAGGTAAATAGAAAGGTAATGGCACGAACACCCTTACAAATATCCGGAAATATATAAGGACTTTAAGCGTAACGCATGAAAAAACCTTAAAACATCATGCAAACATCAATAGCTTTACATGCTACAGAGTTGTGATATTTGTAAAACCTGTCCTGTCACCACATGTGGCACCCGTCATGATGTCGTCTGTCTCTAAATGTTGCACTCATCATGATGTCTCCAGTCACCACGTGTGGCACTTGTCATGGTGTCTCCTGTCAACACATGTGGCACCCGTCTTGATGTCTCCTGTCAACACATGTGGCATCCGTCATGATGTCTCCCGTCACCACGTGTGGCACTTGTTATGGTGTCTCCTGTCAACACATGTGGCACCCGTCTTGATGTCTCCTGGCAACACATGTGGCACCCGTCTTGATGTCTCCTGTCACCACGTATGGCACCCGTCATGATGTCGTTTGTAACCACATGTGGCAACCGTCATGATGTCTCATATCACCACATGTGGCACCCGTCTTGATGTCTCCTGTCAACACATGTGGCACCCGTCTTGATGTCTCCTGTCACCACGTATGGCACCCGTCATGATGTCGTCTGTAACCACATGTGGCACCCGTCATGATGTCTCATATCACCACATGTGGCGCCCGTCTTGATGTCTCCTGTCAACACATGTGGCACCCGTCATGATGTCTCCCGTCACCACGTGTGGCACTTGGTATGGTGTCTCCTGTCAACACATGTGGCACCCGTCTTGATGTCTCCTGTCACCACGTATGGCACCCGTCATGATGTCGTCTGTAACCACATGTGGCACCCGTCATGATGTATCATATCACCATATGTTGCACCCATCATGACGTCGTTTGTCTTTAAAAGTGGCACCCATCATGATGTCTCCCGTCACTATGTGTGGCACTTTTCATGATGTCTCCGGTCACCACGTATGGCACCCGTCATGATGTCGTCTGTTACCACATGTGGCACCCGTCATGATGTCGTCTGTTACCACATGTGGCACTCGTCATGATGTCTCATATCACCACATGTGGCACCCGTCATGATGTCTCATATCACCACATGTTGCACCCGTCATGACGTCGTTTGTCTTTAAATGTGGCACCCGTCATGATGTCTCCTGTCACCACGTATGGCACCCGTCACGATGTCTCATATCACCACATGTGGCACCCGTCATGACGTCGTTTGTCTTTAAATGTGGCACCCATCATGATGTCTCCCGTCACTACGTGTTGCACCTGTCATGATGTCTTCTGTCGCCACATGTGGTACCCGTCATGATTTCTCTATACGAAATTAGGACGGTCTGTAGATAATCAACGATTCTTAACGTAATAAGTTAACATGTCTCAATCTTTACATAAAAGTAGAAAGAATCCTGTCAAGTAGAAAACCCAGGCTTTGTGGATTATTAGTCAAAAGTGCATCTGTACATCTGCCCTGATAATCCTAAAATATGGACCAGGATCTGGATAGTGAAATGTGTACTCCATCAATCAGCAAGGCGGCAATGTTAAAGAAGTTCATTGTCGACATCTTGACTGTTATCACAAATTAAGACTTACTAAGCCTTGGTGGCCGTCTTACGTTCCTTGATTTCACGGCATGGTGCTCCTCCTCTTGTTTCGGTATTTCCGTATTTCCTTATGTTGCATTATTGTATGGACATCGCCCTTCTGCTGTCGTCGAGTTGCTTTTTTTATTGGAGTTTAATGACCTTGCAACAGCAGATGTCATATAAAAACAGGTGCCAAGGAGAAACCGGCGAAAAAAAGGCGAGGAAAGATAATAAGCGCAAAGACGACAGCAGATCAATTTGGTTTCACAATGTCAACTTAGCAGAAGACACAGACATAAAAATCCCCTCGATTCTGAAAGGGGTGGTGAAATGGTCGTGTCAGGTGGTGGTGGTGGTGGTGGTGGAGGAAAGCCGGAGTTCCCGGAGAAAAAGCACCGACCTACGGACATCACCTGGACACTGCCCCACGTAGGCCTCGAACCCGCGACCCAGTGGTGGAGGGCTAGTGGTAGCAGAATGTCAGACGCCTCAACCACTTGGCCACCACGAGTGAAAGGCGAGTACGCTATCCACGTTCTATTAATGAAGAACATTGTTATTTTATAATTATAATATTCAATTCATAAACATGTAACATTAGTCGTTGCAATTTGGTCACGATTGCAATACCTTTTGCAATTTCTGTCTAAATATAGTTGTATGTTAAAAATCAAATCACTCAAGCCTTTAGAGAAAACAAAAAGCTAAATGTCAGTGTTGCTTCATTGCGCGTTCTCACAAAATTTGACTGTGTTATACCTATACATGTCACATAAATGTTAGGGAAAACTTTAATTATGTTTTAATGATCAGTTCTTAAACTCGTTACAACCGAATTGCTGACATTTCTGTTTCGTTAATGTTGAAACGAAAGGCGATAGCAAACCATGACCTTTTCCTACATCCGCAGTTGTTTTGCGTTGCCAGGTAACAGAATCACGTGGTATGTATAGTGCAAGACATTATAGACAAAACCTTTGAAACATTATTATTTTGAGCACTTCTAACAATGATAAAACTAACAATTACCTCTGATTAACCTTTTGTTGTAATCAAATCAAAAGAATATCATCCATTTTCGCATGTTCGCTCTCGGTGATTCTGATTTGTGGAGACCGCTGCCAATGGGTGACCTTTTCGACATGAATCTGCAATATGCAGTGGGCACGCTGTTAGTAAAATAGAAGATATATATACCAGCATCACCTCGCAAAGTCTGCTAGAAAAATGACATTTTGTGTATTTAGTTAAACATTTTTATAGCAGCACTATTCATACAGCTCAGAATAATACGAGGTTGGTGATGTAATGGCTTAATAGTAAAGAAATTTAGAAGAAAAATGGCAGTAGGGGACCTTGAAATATGTTGGCGAGCAGCGAGGCAGCGGATGAAGAAAAGGCCATTACATATAGACTGTACTGCATTTGTCACTTTAGAAATGGGATTTCTTGCAGTATAATTTTCTCCAAAGGTAGTCCCTTGCATCACCGATTAGACCTAGAGGGACGAAACAGCTGTATGATGCAGTGTAATTATTTTTTGCATACGGTATCTTTTACCAAATTGTTAACGTGCAATCACTTTTGTATTGGTGTGTTAATATAAACTTTATTTAATTTACAACAATTATGAAACAAATTATTTCAACTTTTATTAATAACTCCTTATTGGCCATGGATTTTAGCGCGCAGGGGGTCTTAACGTGGCAGGAAACCGGATTACCCGGAGAAAACCCATGTGATTGAGCAGGTGACCCCATACCTTTTCACGTCCGATCGGGGAATCGAACCCAGGCCGCCTTGGTGAAAGGCAAGTGCGCTATCACCCGACCATGTGTTACATTCATCTATAAAGACGATCAATGGTATCGAAGGTTAACTTTTTTGTGGTTACCATTGTACAGTGTAACATATGGTCCTAAAATCGTACTTTATCATGCAAATCATTCTTACTTATACCATAAATTGGGTTGTTTAGGCTAATAGTTGACACCTTTGTTCTAAGTGACATAATAACGCCTGGTGATATTCCTATCATTCTCGTGATGTCCGCTCTCTTGATAAAACCTTCCAGATTATAGAGGATGTGCCTGCTGTAACGCATAGCATGATCGTAAGACGCGACTAATGAGGGTCATTCTGCAGAATCGGAAATTTTCTTATATGCTCTCTTCTTGAGAACACAAAAGAGGAGGAAACCGATTTGCTTTCCCGATAGCTAAACTTTGATCTCAATCTCATTTTACCCTCTTTCCTACTCATTCATCTCGTCTCTGATTGGTCTCTTGTCAGAATAATATGGCCGGATGGATTGTCTTGCTGGTGTGACCAGGTTATGGTGTTTCAGTGAGAAAACCTTAAGACGAAACCGTTAAATGGCTCCATTCTCATTGGAAACTACCGTGTTGATATGACCATACTGTTTCTTAAGAAATTACACCAAAATTGATCTGCTGCCTGCTTTGCACCACTTGGGATTTATTTGGTTTCCTTTATTTCCTGTCTTCTTCCTTTTCCGTCTGCTTTCTATTCCTGGCGGTGTCTCCCTAGGCACCCGTCCTCATATACATACCAGTATAAATGACCCTGGCTGTTGCGAGGACGTTAAGCCCCAAACAAACATCATTAATACATAAACAAATGCTGTTGATAACTGTAATGCATTGTGATTATACAAGCCAATCGTCACACGAAGGAACACAAAACATGACTATTAAGACGTCTTCAGGTGCTCTAGAGAGGCCAATGGATGACCGTTTGGGTATATCCAATAACTAGGAGCGCTGGAAAGGACATGGGGGGAATATTTTCATTGCGTGCGAACGCAGGATTATAAGGTTCGATAGTATCGCGTTTGCACGCAACAAACATTGTTTCCATGGTCCTTCATCAGCCATCCTTAATTTCGGCGGCTGGGAAATGACTTGCGTTCATTGTGTGGAAATTGTTTTCCCCAAAGCCTTTCCCCTACCACCATATAGAGTATTTGTAATGAAATTATAAACTACAATTATTAAAATGACATTTTGTTAATGTCTTGTACACATTAGTTCGCAGACAGCTAAGTTTTATGACCATTGACTGCAAGCAAGGGTTCAACAGGGTCATTAATTTTCTATCTTTTTTAACTCGTTCAATTAAAAACAATCCCATTGAATTAATAATTAAATTTGTATATTGTAACCGCACAAAAAATCCTTTTAGCTTTCAATTTAACGATAACTTTACAAAGGTAACAAAATCTGCAAAAACGCCCCAAAAGTAACCAATTTTGTGACGTTATTTTCTCCTGAAATGTTCTGATTTCGGATTCCTATTTTCTTCAGTAATCTGCATGCTTTTACATGCTTTCAGTGGTAAGCTTCAAATCATGGCTGTCCGGCTGTCAAATTTAGTTATCAAATTACAGAATTATCCATGTCGCGTCTCCCATTTCATCGCTGAAATACTGCCGGTATAATATCAGCTTGATTGAGAGCTATGACTGCGTAACAGTAAAATGACAGATATTGAAAATACATAATCTAATGCATAATACTTATGTTTGAGCAGCCTGATCTAAAAGCTGCTATTATACGTAACGTTTGTCCAGGCCGACATTTACGCATGCAGTAAATGTCACACCAGTTGATGTTACATTCTCTCCGGTTCGGTTTTGGTCCGGGAATTAAGCAGACGTTTAGACCTGTCTGTCGCGTGCGTCTCGCCACCTCCGTTCTTCTGCAGACGATTTATGCATGGTTTTACGATGTATGAGGATAGCGCTCGGCTTAGTAGTGCTTTTTTTATCATCTGAGCGCATTAAGTCTATGTACAACAATGTAGTTTCATTGGATCCATGTCGAAATAAGTCTTTTGCAAGTGTTTTTAGATCATTGTTTGTGGTGTTCTGTGCGTTTTAGATTAATTGAAATGCTTAAAACGGTGTCTTTAAAAGAGGCAAGCTTTCTGGATACAAACTTTCTGTTGACCTGTAAACTTCCAAGCCATGATTGTCATTCAGAGTGGTTTCAATTACACAATATAGAAAGATTAATGACGTCACCTTTTCCATTTGTGGGATTTCAGAGCCATGAGGTAACACTTTTCACTATTTCACAACAATTTTAAAAACACAGTTCTAATCGTTCTTGTTGGTCAAGATGAAAGCGCGCATAGGTCAAATTGGGGGAGGAAACCGAAGTGCCTGGAACAAATCAACATGTGAGGGGAGGTGACCAATGCCTTTTCATGTCCTGTCGATGAGTCGAACCCGCAGCCGTCTTGGTAAGGCGATAGTGCTATCCACTGCGCCATCTGAACACCACTGTTTTTTTCTTAAAATTGTAAATGAACAAAATAACATTCCTGAAGACGGAATACACCATGATGGGTACCACATGTGATGATGGAAACCTATAAGTTAAACATTCAGGACTTGATTCATGTTGTCTTACCTTTTGTTTTGGTGTCTTCATCTAAGTTCTTGTTGCTTACGTTTTGTGTCGACTCTGATTTGATTATGTCATTTAGTTTTTGTTTTGTCTCTACAAAATTATGACATACACAGACAGGTAAAGTTTCCTGATGTCTATCACAAAGGATGGAATTTTATTTCGTTCATATTTGTCAGTTCTATTATTAGGGTTCCTTTACAAATGACATTACTATTGGTGTGCTTTGAATTATCACATCTCAGTTTCGAGAACTTCCAGGCACAATTTACATCGTGTCCGTCAAAATTAACAGGATTATCAGCATCGCAATGAACCATCCTGTCAAGTATTTCATGAAACCCCGGAAAAAAGGCATGACACGTCGTTACCGGAATGTGTTTTTGAAATGCATTGCCGTGTCAAACCTGACATACACATACTCCTGATTTCATATAGCTAGACTTAAAAGTGTTACGCTCTTTCAAATCCTTACGCTAGTCTTATCTTATAATATATAGTTGATGGCTTTTCCATATGCTCAGAGCAAACAAAAAACAGGATAGGTAAGTAATGTTCCGAAGATTTTAAAATGCAAAGTCATGTCAACCCGTATTACACTTACATATTTTTTTCTGTAGAAATCCGTTGTTATATAGGAGGTGAGTTTATGTGTACTGTCATGTTTCAATGTTGATAAGCACAAAACTGATGTCAGCTTCTCGACTAGATGAAGAAATATGAGGGACGCCGAAGTATTGATGGAGTACAAAGGATGCCGAACTCTTGCCTTCATTTCCATTTATCACAAAAAGAGAATAAGGATTCAGCGCGAAAAATAACAGAGCAAACACAATGCATGATGAAGTGTGATGGATATTTTTTCTTTGAATGATTATACGTGATAACACACGATGCCCGAGACTCCGGTTATTACTCCGGGTTCCGTTTTCGTATTTGTTAACGTTACAAAAGTCCTTTATCAGCAATAATCAAGGTCGTGGCGAATACTCATATGAACCTTTGGATAAAGTTTACACCAAGCACCTCATTTAAACATGGGTAGTTTGTTTATTGTACTTTCTTGTCTCGACAGATCCGGATCGATGAAACCGTCATGTCATGTCGTTTCCTTCATGGAAATGAAGGCAAGAGTTCGGCATCCTTTGCATGATTATATTATACTACAATGTATGTCCGGTTCCTGCTCTCTGTCCGAATATTTTGGTTGGTTGCATTGGTTAGAGGGGTTCATCGTCTACACTCACCACGGAGCGACGTCCTTTGTATTGTCCTCGCTCTCCTTCAATGATGTCCGAGTATTGCATCTACGCTACTTTTATATTCAGTCCTCTTGTTATGGATATAAACGACAAATTGAATTAATATCATCACTTCATAAATTCAATGTTGAATTTAATATCCTTTTAAAGGACAGTGACCTAAGCATTAAATACACGTCAATTCTTTCTTGAAGATGGCGAGCACCGTGAGTAATGTACCAATCATATACAAGTGTTTTTTCTCCTGCCCACACAACTCCAACTACCCAGGTGGAGTATAAATTGGTCTGGGTGGATGTTTGGGTATCTGTGCTGTAGCATTCAAGTGAGGTAGCACTATAAATGATACCGTTGGAAGCACGGTCCCACTACAAACAGAACACATTACATCTCCAGCACACAAGCAGGTGTACATACATAGGGAGATATTAGCCAGGTGGCATATGATTAGTAGTTACATATGTAGCGCCTAATAAGGCAGTTGCTGCGAATTTCTCAAAAATGTATTGATTAATCTATAATTGTATATATATGTACTTTAAAGCGCTTTAAAGTGGCTCATGTTAGCTAGATAGGGCGCTATATCAAATGTTGTAAATTATTATTATTATCATTGTCAGGTTTTTTAATCGCATTCAGAAAAAGTTTTGTTTTTTTTAATTTTCTAACTTATCGCAATGATATTTCTAGAGAAACAATAGCTAAGTCGAATGTAGTTAGATTTTTGNGGGGGTCCTGGTGGTGTCTCCCCAAGTAAACGTCTGCATATGACCCTATATATATTCTGAGAACGTAAAAGTTGAAATAAAACAAACAATTTTGCACTACATGCTCTAAATGTCTATCTTGGACACTATTTTAGTGTGATTTTTTTTAAATGTTTGCATTCTATCAGAGACGCAAATATGGCTGTAATACCGTTCGTTTGATTTACCATATCGCGTATCGCCAACTTGTTTCAAGGTACCTTTTTTCATATGCATTGGTATTTTTTACTGATTCCTTTATAAAATGTATGAATCCCTCGATATATCTGTGTAACACCACTCCTTTCAAGAAATGTCTATTACAATTCTTAAAATGCATCTTGTGGCAAGGCGTTAAGATAATTGTGACCTTATTGGAAACATTTAATATTGTTTTATAATGTGTGTCTGTCTTCTCGGCCAAAGAAAGCATACAATGTCGTCAGATCAGCTACGCCCAGTTTCTAAGCTATATCCCTGGGAAATAGTTCGAGAAGCTAACTCCCCCTTTTGGAGAGCTACATGAATTATCTCTTATTATATTAAGGATTGTGTGGATTTATAAGTAGAAAACGTTGTATCGATTTTATTCAATGTTAAAAAGTAGATGTTTACTTCCGACATGTAGAACTAGCAGGTTTGGACAGACTGAAACTTGGGGAGGAGGAAGTGACAACTTTCAAGTGTAACACCTGTTTTCTGAACACGGGTTTCCAAAATATCTTTTTGATTCCGCATTAAGCAAGACCTACATGTATATACGTCTATCAAATGGTGAACAGATCTTGGAACAAACGTGTACAGAAATAATTTCCAGAAAATGGATATCGCAGTCGGAACTAACGATCCTCCATTGGACTACACCTCGCCCTGTATTTCAGGTTGGTACTTCATGTGTAGCTATGCAGAAAATCATTCTCTGAAATGTTATATATGTAAGCAAAGTGCTTTTATATATCGAGTCTGCGCAAACTTGACTTTCGGATGTTTTCTTGCCAATGGGTTCGAAGGCATTTCCAAATAGGACCAATTTTTGTCCTGTTTTTTTTTCAGTCATGTAATTTACAAAAAATATGATTCTTTCTAAAGATGCCATACATGTACGATCTCGGGGCATTGTCTCCGTTACGGCAAAGTGTCCATTGATAAGGCTTGGACATCAAAGGACGTCCGATAGAAATCAAGAAAATACATTTCTGTCTGGAATTTTGAAACCTAACACATGGTTGAGTGCAAACGGCGCTTGTTTCAATTAAAAAAGTTCTTTTTTCAATATCTCTTATCTCTTATTATCTGTTAACAAACGCACGATGTCGCGTTACTGTTGAGATCGTTGATTCCTGAAGTGTCCTCAAACGTTAGTGGACGCATCACAATCTAATTTGAAGTATCACTTATTTGTAATTTTTTCTCAGACTCCGGAAATTCATTCTCAATTTCTTTTCACAGCTAGACGAAAAAGCAATGTCGTGTTCCTACTTTTTTAATTATCGACATCTTTTTACCTCCCGTGACTGCAGTTCTGATGTATGCCGCTGTCAGTAAATGTTTTTTTTGCTTGACTTTTTAAATATTTTTTAATTTCGCATGAAAAACCACACACAACAAAATCTTTATATTAAGTATGGTTTGTTGAGAGATTAGCACAAATGTCTGAGCTGTATCCAACTGGTTGAGGCATCTAATGTACTCCGACTGTCCTTAGTAACGTGTCGTTCTTGACACGCAACGTCTAAGGACATGCTAAGTGTAACGATGACGTAATTTATTGTATACCTATTTAGTTATTTAACTATTTATGTATTTGTTTGATAAACATGTTTTCCGTTAAACACAATAAAGCTGGATGTATTTAAGATGAAGCGAAGACTGCAATAATTCAAATGGGTGCAAGCGATCATTTTCTATCAACGTAATATGTAGTGGATTATTTCATTATGGGGAAACATTAGTCGCCCCGTACGACCATGTAGTGGAATATATCAAGGGTCTTGTACATTGGTTGCAACGTTCGAACATGTAGTGGTATACAGAAAGATGTTCAACACCAGTCGACCCATTAGAACCTGTATTGGGATACAACGGGGATGTTCAGTACGAGTCGCCTCATTCGAATATGTAGTGGGATACAGCAGGCCAGGGATGCTCAGCGTGAATCACCCCATTTGAACATGAAGTGGGATAAAACATAAAACATGTATTCCCCACAAGCATTTCTGGGTCTTGACGACTTAAGAACGGATAAATAGACTCGG
The DNA here is from genome assembly GCF_002113885.1 of Mizuhopecten yessoensis. Taxonomy (NCBI): domain Eukaryota; kingdom Metazoa; phylum Mollusca; class Bivalvia; order Pectinida; family Pectinidae; genus Mizuhopecten; species Mizuhopecten yessoensis. Next base: position 1,796,027 of record NW_018408252.1, on the reverse strand, counting down.
AATGGAGTTTTCCGGATTATAGGAATCCGGATTAGCGAAGTCCTTTGTAACGCTTCTGAGGAAATGCACTAAGAAATTAATACGATACACTTGATATATTTTTTAATACAATCTCGTTTTTTTCTTTATGTGTTTGGTCGATGAAAAACCATATGCACGATATTGATATTTTAAGATAGACAAACACTTGTACTCTAGTGATATTCTCAAGAAGACGAAATTGGCAAAAAGAAATTGCAAGAACGCTGGTGTCTTGCCTTGAATGTCCCGTGGGGGGAGAGCTGATTCAATAAGGATCCCCTTTGTTTGGCGCATAAGAGACGAACCTACATTGCGTTGATTTAATTGAAATCGGAAGAGGAAGTTCTCCGAAATTCGATTCATGCATAGCGCGTATACTGCTAAGGAAGTTAAATCCAAAACCACGTCCATGTGAAAAGGTCGTCAAATGATTGAATACGTTCCCAAATTAGTTTATCTCTGTCATTTGTCCTTTCGATTTCTGTGTCTATTTTTCGAATATTTCAAATCATTGAATTTTCGTGAAGATTTTTTTTCCCGAAAAAAACACGTTGAGCATTAACGAGAAATTGAACCAACAGATTTTTTTTTGATTATTTTTTTATCATTTGCAGTTTGAAAAGAAATGTTGACACGTATACAATCGAAGAATCATTTCGACATAGATGACAAAATTGCGACAATTTTTTGCTGAAACAGCGACACTGAGCCCGCCATTAATATCAACAAAATATAACGGCACTATTCACAATATGGTTGTTTGCTACTTTCATATTAAAACCTGCTCTTTATATTTAGGTAGTGTTTAATTGACAATTATTGTTTGTCACAGTAGAAAAATATAAAATTAATTTTCTTTAAAATCTTCATATTTCACTGGAAAAATGTCATAGCATAGTGGTATTTACATTAGTTATCTGTCGTACTTTTTTTTTTAATCTGAAACACTCTCTCCTCACACCTCGTCTCAGAGATTGCTAATATGGGTGAACTGTTTGGCTTCGACAGTCTCTAGCGCAATACTAGAAACCCTATCAACCGACTCGATTTTTCTGATGGTAATCGGGGATAATGGATTGTAAAATTTAGAATTGAAAAAAAAATGCGGTTTGTCACTGTTTCTGTGGCGACGAAGTCGAGAAGGGGATATGGCCTTTCCTTTCGTGTGTACATAAGTGTTGAGAGCCTTTCTCATCACTTTAGCAACTTCAGTTCTTCATGGATTTTTAACGAAACTTCATACAATGGTTTCCGCAATGGGCCAAAGTCAAGGTCAGTGTTACTGTTTATAGACAATTCGTGTAACGACCTCCTTGTAGAAACAGTCGTGGATTCGAATGTCTCGCACGAGTTTGTGTATCATGGTGATACGGCCAAGGTCAAGGTCAATGTCATCATTTACTATTACACAAATCAACGCCAACTTGTTTAACTCTCATTAGGAATAACGAAATACTTTCATGCGGATTTAAGTTCTATACAGATACAATGAAATTCCTTATTTGAGAACAAAGTTCCTAGACCGATCAGTAACAAAATTAATTTTTGACTACATACAATGTTACGTTAGTAGCAATTAAGCCAAGTGAAAAATGATTTTCTTTTCTCGCCAACAAGTAATTAAGTCAAAATGTCGGGTAATTCGCAAAAACGAAAACTGAAATTTATATAAAAATCATCTTATCCGAAAAACTTTCTGTAGATCATGATATGATTTCAACAGAAGGTTTTGCACGCGAGCGCACCGGTGATGTTTTCGATGTCTTGTTTGACCTTAGCGTTTACAAATAAGTGTGATACATACATTGTACGTAGGTTGGATATTCGGTCTATGCTAAATTACATGTACCATAACGAAATCTGCCTACGCTTGGATTATGTTGTCCTTTAATTTTACACACCAATGACCACATATTTACCTGCGAGCAGAATGCCGATCCCAATATCCAGATGGTGCTTTAGCTCTCCTTTTAGAACTCAAGCGTCACATTGGAAAACATGTGTAAGCAACTCCTCCGAGAGAAAAAAATATTAGAAGTTCTATACTTGTAATATTTCTGAATAAAATTCATCTTAAAGATCATTTTGGAAAAGACATTGCGTTGATCCGCTCCAGGGTACATTCTAAATGCATGTACAATTTTGCGTCAGGAAAATGCTACAATAGCTGCAGAAGGCAAACAATCGTGGGCGGCTAAGAGGAGGAAATGTTCTATGTGTAGCAGATTCAGATCCACGAAACAATTCAGAAGTGAATATATTGATATACGCCAGCTGTTGTCATGTAGTCGTCGTAGGGGACAGCGGTGGCCAAGTGGTTAAGGCGTCTGATATTCTGCTACCACTAGCCCTCCACCACTGGGTCGCGGGTTCGAGGCCAACGTGGGGCAGTCGTCTGCAGGTACTGGCCATAGGTCGGTGGTTTTTCGTCAGGAACTCCGGCTTTCCTCCACCACCAAAACCTGGCACGTCCTTAAATGACCATAGCTGTTAATAGAACGTAAAACACAAACAAATAAAAAAAAACAAGCCATGCAGTCGTTAAAACTTGCGTGAAAATGTTTTTCATTAATATTTTTAATCACGTTGTAACCCAGTTGTTATTTTAAGAATAGTTTATATATAAAAAGATGCCATTTTAAGGATCCCAGTCCCGCTGTACTATGTGTTTTTTTGTTTTGTTTAGAAAGTAACCTCTCCTTAGTTTTGATTTCGATATCACTTTAGAACAATTTGGCAACGATACTTCCGATGACTAGATAGCTCAGCGGTTAGGGCAATAGTCTTTAGTCCAGGGTTCGAATCCCAGTTTTGTATCGCTGAATATTTACTCGCAGAATTCTGTTGTTGACTACCTAAAGGTTTATTTCATTTCTATCAATTTTTATAAAAGTGCCATATGGTATGCTTTTCTTTTCAGAAATGATATATCAACGCTATAGTAATACCGGCGAAGTCGGTTTCCAGTGCATTGTTAGTTTTTGGCAGCGATACCAGGATCTTTAAAGATGTTATTTATTTATTTATAAAGAGTAGAGTTAGACTTTGAACTGTCACCCTTTCCAAACATCGCTCTTTTTTTATATAACAATATGTAATTAATCTATTAATTGTGTCATAAATGCTGTCTCGTCTGTACAGTACGCTGTCGACAAGCGGAGATAACTTTCGCCTGTTCAAGTCATTAAAACATGTTTAAATCATCAGGATATAGGAAACATACAAATGCGCTTCATTGGTCGACACCCAAAGTAGTTAAGAACAATCGACGAAAAATCGATTTAAAATGTAAGCTAGATGACGTCGACAAAGAGGAGATTTGCTGGATTAACAAATTCCTGTATTAATGTCAGATTTCTGATTTCTTCTGATTAATACCATGTTTGTTTTGCTGGTTTTTTTGTGTATTTTTACGTCCTATTAACAGATAGGGTCATTTAAGGACGTGCCAGGTTTCGATGATGGAGAAAACCGGAGAACCTGTAGAAAAACCACCGACCTACGGAAAGTGCCTGGTGACTGCCCGACATGGGCTTAGAACACGTGACCCAGTGGTGGAGGACTTCTTATCGTAGACGGTCAAACGTCTCTACCACACAGCCAGCGTGGACCCCTCTGACCATGTGCGCGTGTCCCGAAATCAGAAGATTTGCTCGAACGACTTACGTCATGTCTAAACAAATAAAGCTGTTTCTTTCGAGTTCAACACCCATAAAATATCGCCTGCTTTCTATAAAAAAATAACGGTGTACATAAAAATGAAATTGTGTACATAAAATGAAGTAAGAGACATATATTTGGCTTACTCCCAATCTTCAATCATTTTAATAAACGATAGAAAATAGATATCTCTTCTGTTTTATCTCAATTGTCACGAAGCGTGCTTTTGAGTGCTAGAAATGCAAAAAGATTCCATTGCTATTCTCTATTTTCCTGAATTCAGAGGGGAGGACGTACAGGTTATGGTGATAAATTACATTTTTACATCATTTGAAGCTGTGATGTTTCATTCCTTGCTCAGTATTATCATGTCACTGATGTATCCCTCCGCGGCTAACCTTGAAGGTCGTATCTTAAACGGATGCTTAATATGGCCAATTTGAATAGAAATTATCGCTATCATCGAAAACCCCTCGTATCGCATGATTTCCTCTATAGATATTTATCTCTTTGTATGTTCCACATTTCTTGATATGATCGATATCGTTGTTCTGGATTGTAAATTGTTTTATTAGAACTAAGGTATGATATATGTATGTAGGTCAAGGTCATCGAAGCTATGACACTTGAGATTGATCAAGGAACGGGGAAATAATGTCAAAGAAACAGAAAGTACAGTTCTAAGGCGCCAAAGGTAAAAACATTACGGACACTTTTGAACGGTTCGGTTCGTATGTCAACGAATATAGTGTGTGACTTCAGTCAAGGTCAATAGAAGTTTTGAAGGATGTGATCAGTAACTTTTTGTGTTACATAGGTCAAGATCACATGAAGGTCGGGAAGATGTGCATGTCAACGAATTATATGTCAAGGCCACAGAATGTTCGAAACGACATGCAGGTTTACGTATTGAGGAAGTTGGGAACAGTGTGTAGTTCAAGGCGATGAATTTTTTTACTCGTGTAACAGGAACAAAGGCCAAGTGTTCAGAATCTTATTGTACATTTTATATAGGTCAAGTAATGAAGACTTATGAATCGACTTGGAATGTGATTCGTCAGATTGATATGGGGGGGGGGGGGGGGGGGGGATGGAATTTCCTACCATGCCTCAGGACATCCTCTATCTTACCATGGCCAATGCTCACTTTCAATGGACGTAGATATATCAGTGCGCCACTGGAAAGTTAAACATTAAATTAGATATCAATGCAATTTAAGACCACGTAGAGAGAGGTATTGAACCCGATATAAAAGATTACAACCGCCGCAAACACATTCGGCATAGCCATCGACTACAAAGAGAGAAAGATGTTTAAAACAGCACCGAAATCTACAAGGCGATTCACTTATCTCAAGAAATCCCAGGCGTGAAGAAACGAAATTACCAAAGATAAAAAAGGAGATAAAACTAAAGATTCTGTTCGAAACGCGTGAATACCGCAACATCAAATACACGATAATACCTCACTTTCTATTCACTGACATCCATGATAAAACATTTAATTTAAAATCCCGTGATGCCTTTCTACAGCAATGGTTAAAACAATTACATTTCTAAAGAAATTTCCCGTTAAACATGTTCTTGACTCCCAAGGTGATTTCCATTCCTGGAGGTAACGGACTAGCTAACGACTAAGCCCGATGAATTCCCAACTTTAATATCTAAACCAATGTCTTGGTATCGAACGCTGCCAAATAAAAATGGAATGGTATGCTAAAGTCGGCTGTAGTTATTTTCTGTGCGACTAAGCCTAGCGGATATGCTTAACTTAAGGTAAATATTGTTTCGAAATTCGGGAAAAAAAATGTGTAAACCTTTTTTTTAGTTAAGTTTATCATTTTTAGTTACAGTTTTTAATTAATACAATGAATTAGACAATTTTAACAATTTAATTGGGTTTTTTCTATTAATGCAGAAAAGACATTATATTAATTTAACCATGTATTGGTTATAATATTCGTATGGGTGGTCGGGTGGCTCTGTGGAAAGCGCTCTCGCCTTTCACAAATACGACCGGGGTTCGATCACATAAATCTGGTACTAATAACACTTACTACAGCCAGGGGAATGGAAACCATTAATAAAGTTTAAAACGAATCTGTCAGACTCTACTTGAACGGTATTCAATGTATTCATATTTTGTGCCAAAAACGAGTATTTTTTTTCTAATGAAATCTTCTTCCTTAGAACTTTTTATCGCCTTGTCATCAGTTACTTCACAAACTCCATATGAAAATTCAAGTTTGTTTAAATCCTTAAAAGTTTATCATGATACACATGTATTTTGGATAAAGAAAGTTATCGTATTAAATAAATCAAATTTGTTTTCCCTTATTTTAGTTATAATTATAACGTTAATTACATACTTAGTATTTAAGTAGTAAAATTGTATCATTGGAATAATGGATAATGTTATTTCGTTGTGAAAATCTTCTTCTTTGGTACTGTAATGGTCATGGTTTTGGTTTTTGAATGTTCCGACAGGAACCATGATATTTTAAACGGGTCTCCCAGGGTTATTATCGACAAGATTTAACGTTGGCCAACTTACAACAGTTCGTATAAAAAATTATATTTTTATTGCGTTCTGATCACGTTTCCATACATCTGCAAATACTCATCAAACACCATCGCGCCTCCCATTGACCGCTAGTCAACAGAGCTCTTACATTCATCCTGGTTAGCGCAATATTAGTGTGATGTTTTCCGAATAGAAGAGAAGTAGGCTCCCGGGGTGCCTCTGATTCCATCCTATAGGTCCCATTGGAAAATCTCAAGTGTATGGTCGTCCTCTAGTTGATAAAATATACAATAAAATCGGAATTGGCGATGTTTAGATTCATCTAAAACCAGTGAAATCGATCAAGAGTCGAGCTCATGCATAAACATGAGCTTGACTTGCAACGGTTTTTGTAGGGTATTGTTAGCTTAACACAATGTTTTTCATAAAACATTAATACAACCTTAACCGAAAGTGATATTCTACACTTAAGTGTATACATTTTTGTGAAGGGCCATTTATTATTGGTAAGTTAAGAAATAATATTTTATTTCTGTTTTTTTTTTTAAATTTTTGAAGAAACAGTTAATCGTTTGAATATATTAAACTGACAATACTGAAACATTACGACCGATTGGATCGAAGTGTTAGCGAGAGATTTGGGCATGAACATAAACTTGATGCTGTAACCAATAAAGGGTATTGGATAGCAGATATGGACCGAACACGTACTTTGTTCTCTATGTAAATCCAATCCGTATCAATATGTTCTCGAGAAATGCACCGAGCAAAGGTCACGCGCATATAGCACGTGAGCGCACGTGCTTTTATACACAAAAATAGAACTGTAGACTTCTTGGAGTTTGTATAAGCGACACTTGATGGCCATATATTGCTATACTTAAAGAGAAAACACTTTATTAACAACGAGACCCGTATTGATTTTTATAAAAAAAAAAAACATGCTCAAAGTCATATCAAAGTTTTACTTAATACACAAATAATGTATTATTAAATGTGTCACAACGTCTCAAGGCCAACTGGTCCCTTTGTCAAGCTATGACTGGTTCCTTTGTCAAGCTATGGCTGGTACCTTTGTCAAGCTATGGCTGGTCCCTTTGTCAAGCTATGACTGGTCCCTTTGTCAAGCTATGACTGGTCCCTTTATCAAGCTATGACTGGTCCCTTTGTCAAGTTATGACTGATACCTTTGTCAAGCTATGACTGGTCCCTTTGTCAAGCTATGACTGATACCTTTGCCAAGCTATGACTGGTCCCTTTGCCAAGCTATGACTGGTCCCTTTGTCAAGCTATGACTGGTACCTTTGTCTGTCAAGCTATGACTGATACCTTTGTCTGTCAAGCTATGACTGGTCCCTTTGTCAAGCTATGACTGATTCCTTTGCCAAGCTATGACTGGTCCCTTTGTCAAGCTATGACTGGTTCCTTTGTCAAGTTATGACGGGTCCCTTTGTCAAGCTAGGACTGGTAACTTTGTCTGTCAAGCTATGACTGATACCTTTGTCTATCAAGCTATGACTGGTCCCTTTGTCAAGTTATGACTGATACCTTTGCCCAGCTATGACTGGTACCTTTGTCAATCTATGACTGGTTCCTTTGTCAAGTTATGACTGATACCTTTGCCAAGCTATGACTGGTACCTTTGTCAATCTATGACTGGTTCCTTTGTCAAGTTATGACTGGTCCCTTTGTCAAGCTATGACTGATACCTTTGTCTGTCAAGCTATGACTGGTACCTTTGTCAAGTTATGACTGGTCCCTTTGTCAAACTATGACTGGTCCTTTGTCAGGCTATGACTGATACCTTTATCAAGTTATGACTGGTCCCTTTGTCAAACTATGACTGGTCCTTTGTCAGGCTATTGACTGGTACCTTTGTCAAGCTATGACTGGTCCCTTTGTCAAGCTATGACTGATGCCTTTGTCAAGCTATGGCTGGTCCCTTTGTCAAACTATTACTGGTCCTTTGTCAGGCTAATGACTGGTACCTTTGTAAAGCTATGACTGATCCTTTTTTCTGTAAAGCCATGACTGATACCTTCGTCAAGCTATGACTGGTCCTTTGTCAAGCTATTGACTGGTACCTTTGTCAACCTATGCCTGATACCTTTGTCAAGCTATGACTGGTCCCTTTGTCAAGCTATGGCTGGTACCTTTGTCAAGCTATGACTGGTACCTTTGTCAAGCTATGACTGATACCTTTGTCAAGCTATGACTGATACCTTTGTCAAGCTATGACTGGTACCTTTGTCAAGCTATGACCGGGCCTTTGTCAAGCTATGACTGGTCCCTTTGTCAAGCTATAACTGGTCCCTTTGTCAAGCTATGGCTGGGCCCTTCGTCTGTAAAGCTATGACTGGTACCTTTGTTCAGCTATGACTGGTACCGTTGTCAAGCTATGACTGGTCCCTTTGTCAAGCTATAAATGGTCCCTTTGTCAAGCTATGGCTGGGCCCTTCGTCTGTAAAGCTATGACTGGTACCTTTGTCAAGCTATGACTGGTACCGTTGTCAAGCTATGACTGGTCCCTTTGTTAAGCTATGACTGGTCCTTTTGTTAAGCTATGGCTGGTACCTTTGCCAACTATAGCTTGATAAAGTGGCGTGTCGTTCTTGAAACATTGCGACAAGTTTAATGCTTACATTGTGTATGAAGTAAAACTTTGATATAACATATTTCCATACTGATGAATTTAGCGCATTTAACTTTATATAGTGATGAAATAAATATGAGATCGTGTGTTCTTTCCGAAATCAGACAACACTTATTATAGCTGTTCATTGTTCGAAGCAATCATTGGTTCAATTGATCAACCCTTCCAGTGCCTTCATTGCTGTTTCCTTGTTCATTCCCTTCCTTTTACTACTTCCGTTTCTCAGGTGCCGACTGACCGGGAAAACTACAGCGACACGACTCCTAAGCAGTTTAGTACCTAATACATGTACTCATGTACAATATAAACATTTAATAACAGATGTCAGGGTCTGTAAGCGCTTGCCCGCACTTATTAATTTACTCAACAGAATTCGTTTCACGTAGATCAAAGGGTTTTGTGATATCGTTCCATATTATCCGCGATAGTTTCCATAGTAACAAAATACAGTATTTGTGTACATAATAATAGGACGCGTTGAACCGTTACCCACTTGTTTGATCTCAGACCGATGTGCGACTGTTCTGTCCCCGCGAAAGGGAGGTAGATCTTGTGTTGACGAAGTTTTATTTTCATAAGGCGTCCTCTTTTAATACAAACCCCGATATTCTGTAAAAAAATATATATTTCCGGACTTAAAATTCAGGATCAAATTCCATGTCCGACTGGATTGACTTCCATTTGACATAGGAACGGAGACGATATGTTGTCTGATGCCGACTTTAAGTGCTATCTCACTGAAATACCATGCCAAAGACACCAAACACGGTATTCCATCCGGTCATATTATATTTTACAATATTATGATCATTCCTTGCTCTTACCTTTAGTTTAAAACAATATTTTATTCAATATAAGCAACAATATTACAAATACAACTGTAAATATGGGATTGGAAAACAAGCTCAGAGCTTATATTAATTCCTTTCCCAAACAAATCAAAAGGCAAATGAATCTTCGGTACTGGAGTACACCTTATTTCAATATGGAATTAATAATAGTAAGGTTTAACAGATAACATATATACATGTACATGTGGTGAATAGAATTGATAATAGACATGATTTATGACGCCATAAATTGCTAGTCTGTAAGTACAGGTCACCTTATTGTACTGAATACCGTTAAATGATACAGCACACTAAGTTTCCATATTTAAAACAATTGGTACGAAAATATTAGCTAAAACGTTTACTTAGTTTAATATAGTTTTGGACTGTCAAAAATATTTCCTCATTTTTCTGTTTGGAGTACCCCATAGAAGTGTTTTTTCAGTAAGAATAATATCTAACTGATGTAATCCGCAGTTACATAATGGACTTTCCTCTAAATTTCTTATGTATAAGTGTTGTTTAAGATTACTACATTTAAGCCTTAATCGTGTATGTAAAATTTGAAGATGTCTACTTCCAATGTTAAGATATTGAGGGATTATTACTTTATCATTTCGTAAAAAACTTTTAATTATGTTAACGGACGGATTTTCACGAATATCTACAGGTAATGCATTCCATAATTGTACTGAGGAATTAAACCTTTAATGTTGATCGAGTATCAGGGAATTACAACAACCATTTTAAGGACTTTGGTATGTCACTGGAGAAACCGTGATCTGCAGAGATTGGTTTGGTTTGTTTGTTTTTTACGTCCTATATTAACAGCTTTGGTCATTTAAGGACGTGCCAGGTTTTGGTGGTGGAGGAAAGCCGGAGTTCCCGGAGAAAAAACACCGACCTTCGGCCAGTACCTGGCGACTGCTCAACGTAGGTCTCGAACCCGCGACCTAGTGGTAGCAGAATGTCAGACGCCTTAACCACTTGGCCACCGCGGCCCCTGATCTGCAGAAAAGCTAACAGGCCGTCGGGATGAGATTGCTCCGTAAAATCGTATTGTTTGTAGCTGTATCTCTTTTAAATACATCACAACTGTGAAGAAATAATGTCACTTGTGTAATTTATGCTACAGAACCAATCTTAAATAACAAATAAAACAAAAGTTTGCCTCGCTAATATGACGTAAACCCTTCAAAAACCGGTTAGTATTTATGAACTGTCAACGGTGTTTGCTGGATTACATCTTAATAATGTTCGTGGTTGTCATTGACGATTAAGCCTCTTTATACCTCATCAGAAATAGACGATTGTGTATAGAGGCCTCTACTCGATGACGCTATAAGTGATTTCGTTAGCAAAATGCGACCACCTGGAAATCTCAAGGTCAAAGTCTGATCCGATGGGATATGTAACTAGAATATGTCTGAGTTCTTGTCGCTTCTATTTCAACTACATCACAGCTTGTTTGATTGGTTATCAGTTGTCACGTGACGGACATCAACTTGGGCTCGATAGTATTGCTTGGGTTCATTTCAATTAGCCCCTCGATGTTACTGCGTTTTTTGATTGGCTAATAGTTAATGCGTGTTTGGCATCAAACTGTGCCTGATTTCATTGCCTTGCCTTAAAGGTCAATCAAATACATGAATTTCTAGTTTTGGTGCTTTTCCTTCTTGCCTTAAAGATACTTGTACCACTGCCCAAATTTCGGAATGATTCCGATAGCTTTTTTAAATCATCTCTGAAAGAAAAAAAAACATACCTGTTTGGACGTTATGAGAAATAATCGAAATGAAATAAACAAAAATAATCAACAACCGTGTTCCGAGTGTTAAAACAACACTGCGGGGCTAGACCCGGATTCGAACCTTAAACAACTAATACATTGATACCAAGAGAAACAATGACGCTTCCATGACCTCATCATGAGTGGACATGGTTGCATTTTGACCTCCGCTATTACGCGAAGACTTAAAACTCTAATCGATCAATCAAACCTCTCGCCTCCAATAATCTCTTTGCCTTAGGAAAGCTGCAGTTCCGTTAATATCAATTTCTACAACTGCGGAGTTTTCTTCAGTAAAGCGATCATCTACAGAAACTGTTACATCAGACAACACATATTTTCCCGGATAAACCCCATAGTTACATCGTGACGATATCCTAGTAATAAACCTCCGGTTGTATGGAGTAAGGGCGTACTCTGTTGACAGCTCCGCAGATGACTTCGATCGCTGACGGAAAGGGTCGTACTTTGTTGGTAGCTAGTGCGACAGGCTGTGCCCGATGATGAGGACAACTGCACGGAATTCTGGATAGATTGGAGACATAGACGAATTAATGTATAAAAAATATCAATACACACATCATAAAAATAGTTTGGATTGTTTATAAAGCCTTAAAAAACGATATTTTACAGAGGCAAAACCGAGATAAAGTACCAAAAATAAAAAATACTAACAAATTTAAAGGACGTGACGTTACCAATGTAAAATAACGTCACACTCGCTGATTAAAAGTTGACATTGCCGGAAACCTTCAATTGAGACTCAGTAAAAAGTACTCTTTTGAACAATTTCATAACTTAGTCTTGGCAATATAAGGGTTGCATTTCGTTGCAGTAAAATTGATGGATTGCGACCAATTTAATGAACTGTGAAGTTCATTTGGTAATAAACTGAGCTGGCCTCCAGACAAATTAAGTTGATCTTGAGACCAAATCCATTCATTACCACATGAACGTAACCATAGCAATAGTAATTAATTCAATGAACCAATCGTAACAGCAATTTTGTTTTGCTTTAAGGATCCCTGGTCCATTATAAGCCAAATACTTGAAGATTCAACTGTAATATGTTCGCACACAAATTAACCTCCCCTTAAATTCAGATAAAACAGTAGCGAGCCTTAGCCAGGGTACAGCCGACAGTAGAATAGTCGGAGGTCAAGGGTTCGAATCCTGCTCTGGACCTGTTGCATATTTGTTCAGTAAAGTCAAGTAAGATATGTTTTTTTTTCTTTGCAGACACCAATGATCAAAGTTATAGTCATGCCAGAATTAGAAACATGCTAAGTTTGCTTTGTACACAAAAGGTAATTGAAAACTTATTTTGCAAACTTTCGAAATCGTCTGTTTCCTTAGTCAAGCAGAGTGCAAAAGACTGATGTCTCTACTCAACTAAGCCACATTGTGCCAAGTCAGTAAAGTCTCTTGTCAAAATAATATTGAGATATTTCGTCCCAATTGCACTCTAATACTGCTGGCATTCCGGTAATGCAATGTATGTTTACCCATTGTGCCCCTTAGTGGAGGCTAAAATGGGGTGGTTATGCATACCATACTGATGATGTCAGGAAAGGCTTTCCAATTCATAGCTACAATTTAGTAAGTGGCACGGGAATAAGAATTGTCCGAACGAACAGACAAGCGTTGAAGGGAATCGGTGACTTTCTGTCAGTAGGTGGGTTAAGACGCTTAGTTTGATTATTCAGTTCTGTTTAAATGTTGTTGTTTTTTACAGTTAGAAAGCATGGCAACCAAAATGAATAAAAACAAATATGAAGACTTCATATTATCTAGTTGGTTAACGTCGTAACAACCATACACGATTCGACATAGTCAGTGGTGTTGCTAGGCTTAGAAAGATTGACTGTTACCGCTGACCTGGGTAAGCTTAAACGTATAGGCAATATAACTCCCATTCCGCCCATTATCTGATGCCCTGTCTGCTATTGACCTTGCTATAAAGAATGCGCTAAAACTCTTGCCATATACACGTTTGCTTCTAAGGTACCGTTGCTCATACAAATCGGCGTCTTTTTGATTCTTTAATTTACGTGAACATTTCTTTCAAACATATTCATACACTTACAAATCAGCGTTTTTTAGATTCTTTAGAGTAGAGTGAATTACCCCTGCTCTAAGAAGTAGAAGTTTTTCCCTGACAGACGAAAACTGACCTATAATATGCCAGACTAACCGGTCCAGCAATCTGAAGGTTCGTACTGACCGGTGGAACGAACTCAATGGTGCATAGGGAGGAATATATCTAAGATGTCGTTTTACTGTCATTCCTAGTAATAATGTCCGTCACTTTTCCTCGGACTTTTCGCAATCCCCGCTGTGGCTCTAAGATCACGTGTCCACTGTAAGAAATCCTAATTGATGACCACATTGGCTAGGGGATGGCTATCATAGTTCAAAGGTCAAAATCGATTTAGCTGTGACGATGAATATGACTGGATGCTCAGTACTAAACCGGGCTTTCGTTAAGATGAGTTCTGGCAGTCTCGTCAACATATGATATATTTGTAAATACATCATTGCCTCGTTAAACCGAACGTCTAAAATCCGGAAACTCGTTATCCGGACGTCGGTCGTATTAATAAGGAAATTACGTTAATTCTGCATTCTCAGACCTGCGTCTAGATAGTCTCATGATATCCACTTTAAGTTCACAATAACAAAAGAGTCCGGACTAAAAACGTCCACTCTATACAATAAAAGCTATCTGAAATAACACCATTTCACTTGCACAAAAACAAATGTTCAATAAGATTCAACAGTTTGGAAACATGTAATATTGTTTGTACGTATTAAGGAGGCTCCACCCTTTCGCAATTAGCCAGCACAATTCAATGAAAGTTTCACATAATGGTTATGTCACTATGTAGAGATGATTTTATGAAAATCTAAGCATTCCGATAAACTGGGGATTTTTTGTAAAAAATACCGAAATATTAAATTTTTGTCAAATTCAACACTTTTACAATTTTTGAGCGTGTGGCATTGTTCAAAACTAAAACAACAATAAAATAATGAAAAGAAACACTGACTATGTCGAATCGTGTATGGTTGTTACATACCATGCGTATGCAGGCTATGGAATGATGTCCAAAGTGTACATGATTGAGAGTAATTTTGTTCCATAAAAGAACAGTAAATTGACAATTAAATCTAGTAATTTAAATTACTAGATTTAATTGTCAATTTACTGTTCTTTTATGGAACAAAATTACTCTCAATCATGTACACTTTGGACATCATTCCATAGCCTGCTTACGCATGGTATATTAACATGTCAGGTACATATGTAACATAAGCCATCGCCTGGGATGGCGTTATTACGTGCACGCACATGCACTTGCATTTTATAGGGATCTTGATATTTTACAAACCACTTTTGAACAGAGTTATTGTAATTGCATTTGTGAACCGATTTATCTGACAGAGCGGAACTCACTGGACAACAAAAGTCGTAGCGACCAAGAGCTTGTGAACTACTGTTAGCACGTGATACGGACGGGTGAGGTCGGTAAACAAAACACATCAGTCTGCATTCCATGCGCCTCATATACGACCTTATTGGAAGTCGTCTGATCATATGTCAGTGTTTGCCCGCGAGTTAATTAATGTCTTTGTATCATAAGCTTTATTACTGAAGTACGTGTGATTACACAATTCCAAGTTAAGTCTCGATATCGGGTGTTGACATATCATCGTCACGCACGTGTACTATTGTTTACCCGGTGTTTCTATGATTTACACCACGGGAATGGAATGCCCGATACGCAATACGGAAATGACGACACGAAAATACGAAAAGAAAAACATGTGTATTACGAAGGGTGGAAACTCCTTAAACGTGTCGCAACGTTGTCGCGTGACATAAAAAATACATACAATTTCGTCACATCGTTGTACAGGTAAACAATATAAATCGCTCACTCAGTCATAGCTTGACAGTCGGTACCAGTCGGTCTTGAAACGTTGCAACACGTTTAATACCTGTACGTACATTGTTTGTGTATGAAATAAAACTTCGATATACCACTAAAAAGGTTCAATTGTACACAATATTTATTTATTTTCTTTACTAAATTTCAGATTTCAGATTTTTATTTCCCTCAGAAATACAAAGTATGTTACAAGAGGTCAATATGTATCATATTCATACATACACGGCGGATAACAAAGGCATAAAGGCTACCATGATAAACTAATTACGTACATTCAATAGCTTTTGAAGTTTTTTCTAGGAATCTGGAAAATCTAGAACATTTAATAAAACTTTTACATTGCATGTACATGGACTAAAGTGTCCAGATCAGCAAGGTCATAACCTACGCACAAACCAAAAGTGTTCTTACCGACAATGCTCTCATTTAACCGTAAACAAAACGTGTCCAGAATAACAAGGTTCCGATCTACACATGAACTACATGTATTGTGTCCGTACTAACAGGGGTCAGCTGAATACAATAACAAAAGTTTCCAGAGTAACGAGTTTCCATTATGCAAAAAAAAAAAATGTCCATACTAACGAAGTTCTGCTGTACATACAAATCAAAGTTTACAGATTAGGAAATTTCTATACAATTGTGTAAGATTATTGTATGATGAAATTAAAAATAAAAAAATAACATAAGTGAAATTAATTTCACTTTTGTGCATGCCTTTTCAAGACCAATTATATAAGATAATTACTTACCGTCCGTATTCCACTACATGATCGGAAGAGGCGTCTTTTTTGTTCTATTTTTTAGATTTTGTTCTGTATTCTTTGCTTAAATGACATTAGAGAAAGCAAAATTGATCCACTGCTCATACACAGGTTAGGAATCTTTACTTTTTACATGTATTAAATCATTAGAAGAACTTGTAAGGGGCTGAACTATAGCAAACCACCGACCTGCGGATAGTACCTGCCCCACGTAGGACTCGAACTCGCGACCCAGTGGTGGTGGGCTAGTGATATCGTAAACGGGCAGGTGTACTACATGTACTACGTATCACTATGTATACGTTGTAATGGGTTTGCGACATCTTATTGTACTCTGTATGATGATACTGTGTTTTATGAGAGACATGCTGGACCAGTAATTTGGAAATTTAAACAAAATATACATTTCATCGGATTCAACATGATTATTCTCAGAAATTGTATACGCATAAAATACTTATATTTCTGCAGACATTCGAAAACGATATTTAAAATATTTTGATTGAGTATAAAAAAATACGTTTGAATCTAGTGCTGTGTAAGTTCATGCTGTGTTTATCAGCTTCTTTCTGGGTAAATTAAATTAATCATATCTTGGTATGTTATAGGTAGCGTTAACCTTAGGTGTAGATGTTTGAATCGTTTTATTTTCTATGATATTTTAGGACTTACAGTAACACTTCGTTATACTGCCAACATTTGTTTGGAGACATGTTTGCTTTATAAAGGGGTTTGGCGATTAATTGAGGGAAATATATAAATCAATTTTTAAGAAATCAAGAAAAAGGGACATTTAAATATGTTGGCGGTAAGCGGGGTGGCAAATGAATCGAGTGACATTGTATCGAGGTTTCACTGTATTGATAAGGCTGTTTCTTTCTGTGTACCTTTGTTCAGTATCGTTTGGTCCTCAGTGACCAAAATCTGTGTTGATCACGAACAGTTCAAATTGTAGCTACATATTTGCTCTGTATATCAAATCAAAATATCTCCTTTACGGAAAAAATGGTTTGGCATTGCATTGCGTAACTTTTATCAATAATTGCATTGTCATTCAGCGGCGCTTAGATTATTATTTCAATATCTTTTAGAAATCTCATGTGATATTCAAACTCATTTCGGATCGTAGATGTAGCGTTAATGTTCTGTAATTCTTATTCAGTATATCGTGTTTTTGCCCATTAAATTCACAATGAAGATACATGTATTAATATTCATAAGATTGTGATTTCCTATAAGGTTATTTAACAGGTATATAACAAACGAATATCCGCGTTGTAATGAGATTTCATTTGATCTATGAAACCGACACCAACACATGTATATGTCATAGTTCTAACGGAAATTGATTTTAAATAATGTTATAAAGTTTCAATGTCAAACTAGGCGTACTAACAGCCTCATTACTCTCAATAAAACACGCGAACTAACATAACCTCCATCAATAAACGTGCAGATCTGTAATCATAGAAGTGGTCTTAGCAGTATTGATATAACTAATGTTTGCGGTTCCAGAATTCAAATAACTTGTAGAAAACAACAACACATAAACATCTTCAAAATGACTCCCTATTCGTAACATTGAGGGTGGAAGTTCTCGGCCTTAAACTTGTATTTTCCCCATTTTATTGTCCCAAAAAACACATCTGTATAAAAAAAAAAAAAATCTTGAACAAAACTTTATTTTTGCTCCATGCAAATGAAAACGAAATGCTATATTAATGATATAAAAACAATCTGTAATATGACAAAAATAATATATGTCTAGCATTCTCCGAAGTTTTCTATACATCATAAATGAACATATTTTGTTTGTACCTGTATATCAGGACCGGGTGTCAAGGCCAAGCCTGGGTCTGACGTACACGTAACCGTACCCCGATCGTGTATGTATAGTCACCTATTTGTGTATATGTATTCTTTGTATTAAAATTACTGATTCTAACAGTTGACCGAGCTTTAATCTGACGTCATGTCAGTGTGACGTCATAATTACCGTTTCCCCAACCTTGGCCTATGCAATATACACGTGTCGCACGTAAAACATCTAAACGGGATGATAACGGGATAACGACCGCGATAGAACACAACTAATCGCTGTTAGAGTCAAATGAATGAGCATATCACTAACCAATCTAGCCCAACTCCGATACTTTCGACAAAAAATTAAACATTTCCTTTTTTCTGTTTTGTTTTTAATCACTTTTCCTTGAAGCCAATCGTGGGCTGAGCCACTTTGTTTGGGTGTAAAGATCGTAAATTCAGTTCAAAGCCTTTGACTTATTTGTGTCGTTCTCACCTGAACAGCGCGTAGGCAGATAGCGGTGATAAGGTTGGCCTGCTGCCTGCGACTCAATCAATACGCTTAGACGGGTGTCAAGGCCCCGCGACAGACTGGTACCTTAAATCACACTGATTAATCCGACAATTTATTTAACTTCTGGCACAATAGCAGACGGTATTGATTTCAAGTTTGACAAGATCGATGAGAATAGACCGTTTGATTAAAAGTCAGACATTTTTCTACCATTTTCACGGTTTTTCGTTTTATTTTATTTTCCATTAAATCTACCCGAAACGTTCAAGCTTGGATGATGAAAACTATACATTTTCGGCCAAATAGGGTATGGTGACACCAAACCAAAATCAAACGCGAAAAATATGTTAAATGAATTGTCTACATGTGGTGATAGAGAACATTTAATTATCCGCGGAGGGCTCTTCTATCTGATTCTTCTGATGCACGTGAAGTCCTCATAGTCACGCTGCACTGTCAACAGATACCATACGACTCCGTGATTTTAAAGGAAAACATGCTCTGTGTATCACTGCTAAAGAAAATCTAATGGAATCCGTTGGTAGTTATTTTCTTCGATTTGAATCTAAGAAGTTAATGTAAACACGCAAGCAATTTTAAATTGTAAGTACAAACCGCGTTCTTAGGGGAGATGATTTCCACTTAGTCAGTGAATTCGTTATAATAGGTTCTACGCACGTGTCACGGGTTCAAGCTAAATGTCGACATTTCATATTCCTCTCACCGACTTTACAATCCGGATGGAGGGTATGAGTAGGAGGGATATGTACTTAAGACGGGTAATATAAGCGAATGTGACCTGATTAAATTATATATAGATATCAATAAAGTTTTTAAGGTAAAGAGGGATTTATTTTGTGTATGTAAATAGTATGATTCTTCGAATTAAAACCGCTAGGAGAACAGTTTTTAGTAAGAGTCAACGAGAAGGCGGAAAAGATCGGGCGAGACAAAAGATGTCAGATTTGGAGGCCCAGGAAGCATTGGATGAGGAAAAAAGACGACCAGTGAAGGAGGCAAGGGCGAGAGGATACAAGGATATTGGCAATGGCGGAAAGTAGAGGATAAGAGGACAGACGATATTCGGTGTGGGGACCGGAGGAAATGGGAGAGAAAGGAGAGAAGGAGGTTTAGGAGGGAAAGAGGAGAGAGGAAGGTTGAGGAAGAAGAGAGGAGAGAAGAAGGTTCGTAAGGAATAAAGAAGAGAAGAAGATATAGGAGGAAGTAGGAGAGAGGAAGGTTCAGGAAGATAGGGGAGAGAGGAAGGTCGGGGAGGAAGAGAGAAGGGAAGAAAATTGGGGAAGAATAGAGGAGAGAGGAAGGTCTAGGAGGAATAGACTAGAGAAGAAGGTCTAGGAGGAATAGATCAGAGAAGAAGGTCTGGGAGGAATAGATTAGAGAAAAAGGTCTAGGAGGAATAGACTAGAGAAGAAGGTCTAGGAGGAATAGACTAGAGAAGAAGGTCTAGGAGGAATAGAC
>NW_018408252.1:1719634-1772587 GCF_002113885.1 Mizuhopecten yessoensis | reverse complement strand
GAGGACAAACAGGTGTTTCAAGAGACAGAAAAATGCGGGCGAGAGGACAAACAGGTGTTTCAAGAGACAGAAAAATGCGGGCGAGAGGACAAACAGGTGTTTCAAGAGACAGAAAAATGCGGGCGAGAGGACAAACAGGTGTTTCAAGAGACAGAAAAATGCGGGCGAGAGGACAAACAGGTGTTTCAAGAGACAGAAAAATGCGGGCGAGAGGACAAACAGGTGTTTCAAGAGACAGAAAAATGCGGGCGAGAGGACAAACAGGTGTTTCAAGAGACAGAAAAATGCGGGCGAGAGGACAAACAGGTGTATCAAGAGACAGAAAAATGCGGGCAAGGGCAGAAGAATGTTAGAAAAGGAGCTAGAAGAAGCGAATGACAGAAAAATAATGCTGAAAAACGGATGGGAGAAGGAATGAGTGCCGAATGGTTTGAGGGGGGTGTGTGCGGGGGAAAGGTAAAAAAAAAATGACAATTACCCATGCTGGCGGAATAAAATGCTGCTTGAATTAGTGAGGAACTGCTAGAGTGACTATTCCTGCTTCACAAGCGGAACTTGACGATCAGTATCGGTGTAATTAGGTTAGTGGGATCCTGACCGGAATTTAAACAAATCTGCGTCGATATTGCTTCATTTATGACGAAATTCTTTAATAATTAAACGTGATGATACTACAGGTCTGGCAGGAACCGTGGCCAAACTATCAACCCTTTGATTTCCAAATGGGCTTTGATTTCCGAATAAAATATCCTGGGAGAAATCCGTAAAACACCAATTATCATTTAAAATGGAAATCAGTTCCTAAGCGTGTCATTGTATTAGAAGAATCTGTTTTGTCGGTTTCCGGTTTAATGAAATTCGTTACACCAAACTTAATTTTATTTAGTTTAAGTTTTTTCCCCTATCCAATTTCAATATTAAACGATTTTTTCTTGATTTTTATCTGGTAGTAATCATTTAGAGCCTCAGGAAATTTATCTCTTAGTTAAAATAATTCGAATTCGTGTCCTGTCCTTGTAATGATGAGTGATACGGTGACTCACAACTTCAATAGTAATCAGAGATTGGAGTAAAAACATCCTATGAGACACGAACGCTATTTCCACAGTATCTTATTTTCTCTCTACTGTCTACTGTTTTCCTAGCACCTGCCTGGTGGTACTTCATTTTTGCCTTAGCGTTGGACATTTGCCCAGGTAAGGAAGGCAATTGGTTCTGTCTCTGTCCCCAGACCTGGATATACCAAAGCCCTTAAATATTGTAGTTGTTATTCTCTGCTTAACGTTCAGCGTTTAGGATACTTTCAACAACTGACTCACCCTTTTTTCAGTATTATGTGACCGGGTAGAATACTTTGTTTTTGGCGCCTTCAGTATGATAGCACTCTAAAAGTCGGCGTCAGATCCGCGCTATTGCTAGAAGGCAAATACACCAACATACCGCCTGCAACATGCATACAAACATGCACGCATACATAACACACGTGAAAGCACGTCCTTAAATGACCTTAGCTGTTAATAGGGCATTAAACAAAGTAAAACCAAACTTATAATGAGGCCTAACGGCTTCGATAGGAAATATTTTAATGGTGATTGTAGACTCAAATTTCCTTCACGTTACTGCAGTATAATGTTATTTTCTCTCGCCTTTCAGGGAGTTTAAACATTTTGAAATTATTCCAGTAATGATGCGGAAAAGTAGTACAGGTACATGTACATTTAGCAAAATAAAAACCATGACCGGAAGTGCTTTTTAATCATCAGGTTCCGGATCGAATCCTTGTGACGGAAGGATGCGTTTGTTAAAAGTAGACTATAATAGATATATTGTTTTTGTCCATTTGTTGTGAAACTGGGATTTGTTGACATTCTTTATAATAATAACATAATTTGCGCTTCTCTATACTATCTTAGAAAGAGACTAATTCTTTATATAGCTTGCTAAAATCGTATTTATCATTATTAGTGTATCTTAATGTCAATGTGCTATATACAATACCTTTATAATCGTCAAGAAAGTCATGTTTTGTGTTTTCATGAAGTCGGACGTCAAACTTTCCCGCAATCTATTGACAGTTTATGTCGTTGTATACGTGACGTAACTTCCGGGATATTTTATCAGCTATGAATAGTATCATACGTTCATACTAAATTTGAAAGAAACTCTATGGCACAAAACAAAACTGAGCATTGGAACAATCTACCTTAATTGATTCCCACATTGAAAGATCCAATAGAATGGTTGGTTGGTTTGTGGTTTACGTTCTATTAACAGCTAGGATCATTTGAGGACGTGCCAGGTTTTGGTAGTGGAGGAAAGCCTGAGTTCCCGGAGAAAAACCACCGACCTACGGCCATTACCTGGCGACTGCTCTACGTAGGTCTCGAACCCGCAACCCAGTGGTGGAGGGCTAGTGGTAGCAGAATGTCAGACGCCTTAACTCGGCCATCGCAGCCTCCCACCCACCACTCACTAGAAGGCATGCATTGATGAAGTTCAGAAGACTAAGAATTATATAATGCTATAATTAAAGTTAAAGGGAGATAAATGTAATGTAAAAGAAATCATATACCCTTAAATTTAACTTTACCAAAAATAATTGATTCTCATTGTCGATATCCATGTAATATTCCGTCTTTTCGTATTGCAGAGTTATCTGCTCTTGTGAGCAGATATTGATTGTTACGTCATTAGTTTGTGTGAGAAAATTACGTCGTCTCTTAAAAAAATGTTTTGTTACTCTCACAAACAAATGACGTAACAATCAATACCTGCTCACAAGAGCAGATAACTCTGCAATACGAAAAGACGGAATACGTTTGTAACGACGAACTCTCGTACAATCATTGAACTCTCGTTATGTGTTCAGTCTTCGCTATTTTTAGTTTCTAACGTCAAACTCTCACTGGATGTTCATCCATTGAGTTTCGTGTTACGTATTACCAATGCTGATTTATAATCATGACAGCTGATGGACGGAATTGCCACAACTCCAGCCAAATCAGTGAGTGTTTAATCCTAACGAATCACTGCGTTTACGTAATAATTTTGTTCCTAATGTCAAGACGAAGGATTTCTTGACCATTCTCTTGAATTCCTATATGTCGCTGTTCTGACTTTTAACACAGACCTATCAACATTCTTTATCCTACGTAGGTTTTGTATTTTGGTTTAGATTCAGATAAGGTCAATAACGGACGTGCGTCCGTCTGTCTAATATACACATGTGTGCTGGAGGCGATATGTTGGTGAATTTGTAATATTGCAAAGCTGATTCCTACTTTAGAGTGCTGCCTCACTGAAATACCATGTTGAAGGCACAAAGCTCGGTTATCCAGTCGGTCATATTATACTGACAACATGTAATTTAAGCATACCAGTTGTTGCGCCTACCCGAAATGCGGAACGTTTAGCAGAAAAAAGATATTTTTTAAGGACTTCGGTATATGTATATCCCAGCCGGTGTCAAAACCCAGAGCCTTTCTCACAGGAGGAAACGTTCTGCAATATAGTGAAAGGGGAGTTTGTACCAAGGGAGGCAATAAGTATAAAGATGAAAAGTAGCAAAATAAAAGTAAAGATATGATAAGAAAAATATAAGTTCCCAAATGTACCAAATGAGTGTATTGTAGGTCACACATTATTATCGGATTTGACCATAATATATATGTCGAGTGCAATAACGGCATATATGAAAATCCCAGATGTAAAAAAAAGATCAGGAGACTGCTCTCGGTCTTGTTCCTCTCATACGACATTTCTGGTGCAACTGTATTTATTTTGCATATATGGATTGAACAGCGGTTTTTTAATTTTCATGCCGGTATGAACGCTGAACATTTTAAAAAATACGCCGTTCAATCCATATATTTACATTTTTACTATAGAACAAGTGTTTAATTTTATTTACTTGTTCTTAAATAATGAATTTATTTAACGGCGTTTTGTATATGTGTCGTCCTTTAAACGACATAGGTGGAACAGCCCTATTTAAATAAAATTGGCGCCAATAATTAACCGTAGTCATTTAAGAGTTTGATACAGGGACATTCTCCATTTGATCTGAAGCGAAGCGACAAGACTCTCATTGAACAAGGTTAATCAATGACGTCATAAGTAAACCACGTGTTACGTCACGAGAGATTTTGCTTTCATAAAGTGGGTTGCAGCGCAAATGTAAATATATTTTCATGTTCATTGAAACGCACAAGCACCCAGACTACAGCAAGGTAACCCGCGTTGGGAGTCATTGTTAGGAAATAAGCCTTTTAATTCGGGTTTAATGTACTGATATGTCGTCAGTTATGCAATGAATAAAGTTTCAATATCCAAAAAGACATAATAACGGTTTTAATCAACGATATTTTGATCACGTACACATTAAATTCAAAATAATTATTTTCTGGAATGAAGTGATCAGTTAATGGAATGAGCAGCATACATATAATTATTATCAATTACGTTTTGAAATTTGAAATTTCAATATAAAGTTATTTTAATTTGACGTTTGATACATCTGTGTCATGCGTGCCTTGCGTACGTGAATTTCGATTTTCTATACACACATTGTTTTGTGTTCATTCCATTATTTTTCATTTTCTACGCACATGGTAGTGTTTACGACCCACCAGCACAATACGGTCGTACATGGCCACAGGGTGGTCTTAACACCTGATCAAAACAGTAAGGGAGACACTTTCAAAAACGTATTTTAAATGTAGAAAAAAACTGACTTTCGTCTTCGCATCAGTCAATGTCACACAGTGCAGTCTATCTACAGATGACAGAGGCATACAACTCACCATTTTTGTTACATCACTCTGGCTGACATGTCAAAACTTCGAGACTGTAGTATAAATATAGAAACAAGAGATGAAATAATAAAGCTAGCAGACCGAACGTGGACCCTGGTGTGTGTGGAAACGGAAACTAAAACCCCATTATAAACGTTGTTCCATGTGAGTTGCCTCTCTCGATCCCACGGAATGATACAACATGGACAAAATAATTCCCAAACCGAGGAAGGACGGGATGAAGTTTTCAATTTTTTCATTGGTCCCATTGCAAAGAGCTTGATAGAGAGACATTGATTCCATAGAACCTTACATCTTCTCACAAAATAACCTTCGAGAGTGGTTCATAGATGTTTTTATATGGAGATAGATTTATTAACAGCAATGAGTAACTGCAACGCTATAAAACTTATATTATTTTACCTTGGGACTTTCAAACGCGAACGGATTGCTGACAGTGTCGCTTAGTTTAACTCTCTCAAACTTTTTATCCGCGAAGCGTTTGTAAGAAATCGGGATCAAGTCGACGCTTTAGTGTCCTCCCATAGGACAACGATGTCGTGGATTATAACAACATTATCGGCTACAAATAAAAATGAGTTCTTTTGGATACATGTGGAACTAAAGCTGCAGGTGAACTGGTTATAAAAAGAAATGAAGTAGAAACGCGAAACAAAAGGAAATTGCAATATTATGATGCCACTAGAAAATATAAAGCAGTAAAATACTTTGGTTTTAAGTTTCAGAGACCTTCTGAACCATTCTGTCGTGCAACATGTTCTAAAATATCTCCCGGCATGATCGTTGAGAGGTTTGACATTCCGATTGTGCTGGTAGGAACGAATATTATTGCTAACTCGGTTTGTTCGTAGGATTTATTTGGGGTTAGATTCCCGATAGCGTTACAATATGTGCCAGACGTCAAACTGGGTCTCGGAGAAATATTTGTGTAATTCCTTATCTATGTAACCGCGTGTCTGATTAGATTACACTGATCACATGGCGTAGCAATAAAACATCACCGCGTCCTCACACGATCGAGTTCCCCCGGTCGTATTCCCCTTATTCGGAGCCTCTCTAGAAAGAATTACAAGGGCCACCACAGCCGGGATCTTAGTAACTGAAGAATTGACGAATTTTGTGCGTCAGCACTATTGTGTTATTGTTTTATTTCGGCATATTGAAAAATAATTGTCCTATTGGCGGGAAATATGATTCTTTGTTTCTCAGGGATTAATGATTATTCATCTCGGAGAATTTTAGAATCATGTTTTCCTAAATCAATCAAGTAATCTGATTCATTTCACACTGTCACATTCGCTTTAACATTGAGTCAACGGGTGACTGTGTATGTGACAGTGCACAGCAGTGACCGCATAATGTGGTTGGCATTCAGCTCGTCGTCCAGCGACGATTGTGGAGTTCTGATCGAAAACTTTAATGTTTAGAGCACCTTAGAAATGGCAAATGCTTCTGATTCAGAAGTTTGTGTTTTCATGCAAAAAAACAAAACAAAACAAAACACAAAACAAAACTTTAAAGGAATATCCATTTGCAATATCTGTTTCAAAGTATTTCAACAGGATATATTGAATAACATGTTTTTTCCGGTCCATGTTAAATGCGAAAAGAAGGCAATATTGAAAAAAACGAAACAAAATAATTAAGTGTCGTTAGACATGAGTGGTCCGGATGTTAGCCCGTGGAGGTCTTAGTAGTGTGGGAAGAAACCGGAGTCCCCGGAGAAAACCCACGGGTCGGGCGGGTGACCCTTAACCTTTTCACGTCCGATCGGGGGAATGCACCCCGGTCGTCTTGTTGAAAGGCGATTGCGCTATCCACTACACCACCCGACCATCCGTGTCATTGAGTTTGTACTCTATGAAACGACGTACAAATTTCAATACTGATAGTGAGTTTCTGTAATATCAGAAATTTTGCGCTTCGTTCCGGAAAATATCTAAATCGTTTCAAAGAATACAGAATCAATGACATTTCGTTTCGTTTTGTTTTGAGTTCGTTTCGTATTTTATATGGACCATATTTATCGATGGTCTCTATAACAATTTCACCGAGAAGGATGACTATATGTATGTGCGTGTGTGTATTTTTTCAATGACCAACATTAAATCTGCGCTACATTGTAAACCAATGGTGTCTCCAAGGCAACTCTGGTCAGTAAGTCTGTTGTCAGAAAAATGTGTACGGGTCGGTTGTCATGCAACCATGTTTTCAGTGAGCTTTTAAGTGGTCTTATCATTTGTGCATGTCGTCTTAAAATGACTTAAGCTGTTTTGTTGTTATTGTCTTTTAGAATAAACGCAAAACATCAGCTTGTGAAATATTGAAACACAGCAGATAGAGAACGTGGTACATGTTATATCAGGGTTAGAGTTCAATTTCCCATTGAAGGTGATAATTTGATGACGTCATTATGTGGCTTCTGTATTTTTTATGTCTAGACATGTGTCCTATCCATCAAGTTTTAGGTCATTTTCTAAGCAATCATACGTTTTGTATTTGGGAAATCAGTGATGCTTTTCTGCAGATCCAACATCGTAAATAATTTGTCATCAGTGACGTCATATCGTCAGCAAAGTCCTAGTTGATAAGTTCTGTACAAAAAAAAATTTAAAAAAAATTGCAGAAAATTGAAATTATGTAGCTGACAATTTCATTTCAAAGCATACATGTAAAAATCTTTTTCAAATGAAAAATTTTGAATGAACGTGACAGACAATTTCTTTCAAATGAGGTTTAGACGGAGAGTAATATAGACAAATCCCTTTTGAACAGATGTGACATGACCAATTTCATTCAGATTAGACAGACGAAGGACAATAGCCCTAAAACAATACTCAATAATGGCGTATACAGCAGATTTGTTTGAAACTGTTTTCCTCCACCACCATAACCTGGCACGTCCTTAAATGACCATAGCTGTTAATAGGATGTAAAGCACAAAGAAACCAATCATACTTCTGTCTTGACCATGAATTGTCTTTTTTATTTATGACCGGCAAACGAACAATTTGCCAACAAGTCCTTTCGCTTTAAGGACTTTGTCCGTTCCTGTCACAAATGTTTATAATTGCGACCTTGACTCTTTACATCGCTTCTCAAAATAATTCGAATTCACTACTATTTAGAACATTCTTATTTAGTTCCCCGGATTTATAAGGCGCCATGGAACTAAATCATTTAAACGGCTAGTTTTTATGTTTGAAGGTGAACAGCAGTACCCTATGTCTCATTCCTTGATATATATTGTATATTTCCCAAACAATACAACAGTTAGTTTAGATTTGTTGTATTATCTTTTGGCCCGGTACTGTGCTTATATTCATTTTTCAAATATTTATGTACATTTCATCGAAAACTAACCTAACCTTTTCGACGAGACTGTTAAATCTGTACTGCCAGAGTTGACGATTTTTTTTAACTGTAACGTAGCTTACACCCGGAACCAGAAACATTGTAGGTCCGAATAAAACGCTGAACCCTTTTTAATATCATTGTGACGTCAGGTACCCGACATACCAGTTTTGTGATCTTGTAAGTTCGATTGAAAAACTCTATATAAAAATAATTATTCAATTTGCTTACTTCAACCAACGACATGGCCGGTGCTGCCGAATCCCAAACAAGCAATAAACTGTTTGCTTTGTATTTCTCTCTCTTTATTGAAGATACTCATTTGTTACAACTGTGAAGACATATTTGATTATTTTCACCTGTAAACAATACGCATGCGCTTTCTTCCGACACATCCAGTCGTACCAAGCAAACAGAAAAGTACCTATGTGCTGTGTGTGTTCTCTCTTAATCAAAGATACTAATCATAAAGACTGAAAGACACGGATTCTCCTCTGTTTTTCCATTCAATCCAAAGTAAATTAACGAGTGTCTTTCATCTGATTGTCCAATGCGACACTTCCGTTGTATTGATTACCGATCTCGTCACCAGGGGGCGTTATTTAACTGTTATCTAAATCGCTATCCGTGAGATTGTGTTATGAGTTTAAAATACAACATTTAAAAAGCAATTCCGGGCCCATGTTATCGAGTCCATCATTTTTTTTTTTTTTTTTTTTCATTTTGAAGATATAGAATGTTTCATTAAAGAAACCGTGTCACACATGTACAGTGTCAAGTACGGAGACCTATACTGGTCAACGAAAAAGAAACGTTATGTCGTAAATATCTATGGAATAACTTTCTATTTTAGTCATGTTATGAGATGATAACTCCAGTTTAGCAGGAGCAAACTTGTCACAGTTGGCAATAAATACCCTAAAGCATTGAACTGATTTCAGTTGGCGTTCATAGGCAATACCGATTTAATGCAAGTACTAAACGTATCAAGGAATGTAAAAAAATATAGTCCCTCGTTGACTATTCGTTCTTTTTGGCGATGTAGGAAATAACTTATTCTGAGTACAAAAATATCATTCTACGATTTTTATTATTTCTTTCACCTTATTTTTGTCAAACTTTCAATGATAAAATACATCAGCATTTTTCTGTTGTATTTTTGGCGGCTTGATACTAGAAAGACGGCGTTGGAGAATACACAATTTCATACGCGCAGACAATGTTAGTATGAAGAATTGTATCAAGAAATGTAATAGATTATTTCATCAAATCAAACTTTAATTGAAATTGAAACACGTGAAACAGGATATGAATCATAGTCATAATTAAATATTGATTTTATGTTGTGATAATGAATATAATATATTTTTGTGAGAAGACTGATAGCTAGGATTCACTTATACTTTTGTCACTGACTATAAATAGACCAACATGACATCGTTCCTATTGAAGATATTGATTCGGCACACATATCTATATATTTCCGACATCAAAACCGAAGATTCTACAGAATATGATGCACGATTGAAAAGGTCACATTCCCCCAACGAAATATATGTAGTAACTGCAATGACGTCATCAATGCCTTATGATGACGTCATTGGGAATTGACCTTTGCATTATATATCATTGGCTCGTTATAATTTTGCTTCTTTCTACAAATAAACGGAAATTTCAGTATCATAAAATGCTTTAAACATTTCGGATTAAGAAAACATTCACGTATATATCACAACGATGGTGTCTGTTTTACAAATGTTTGTAAAATACCTCCATTATAATTGCCAACGATTTTCTTGTGCTATTTTCTGGTAAACTGACATAAAAAAAACTACTTTAAATTCTGTATTTTTAAGTGATTATCCGTGAAAGTTCATGTTGTGTTAGAGTAAGTATGATTCCGAAACATACCTGACCGTCACAAAATTCGTTTACATTAATGATAACCCCAAGATATAAATAAATCGCTACAAGAACACTGCTTTATATCTCATCTATTATAGCAGAACATTGTCTCTTCCAACTCTATCAAAAGAAACTCCATAAATAGGATTGCTGTAACATGAGGTTACACTCCCTCGTTAGGAGGTAAAACTTACTGCTAATGGAGACAAATACTCTCCTCACTTTCATGATATAGATATACATTGTACACGCTTGTTATTATTATAAAATTCGCATTTTAAACAACTTCTTTTCTTCCATCCTCATCCCAGCCCAAGCCATCATACCCATACTAAAAAAATGTCAATTTCACAATACGACGAATACTATTTCTCAAGCTAACCAGATTTGTCTCTTTGTCCCTGAGGTGTTCAAGGCCACTTAATAAATAATTAAATGATAATGAAATAATCAAAAACATCAATCCAGTTACATTTAATGAAAGCCATGAAATCGTTGGGAACAAGAGAATCCTTTCAATGAAGACGCCAGAAGCGAGGAGACGACTGTCCCCGATGTCTAAAGCAGTTTTGATGTAACAAAGATCGTGTCGATGATTGTCACGACGATGATATTGTATCTGTGTTGTTGTGTTGTGTTTATTGTTTTCACAGATTTTTTTGTGTAGATATGAGGCTTTGTTTTGCTAGACTTACCGGAAATCACCGGATATAACCGAGAATAACCGGAAATCACCGGAAGCGGTTTAGAGAATTTAATCCTTGATTTTAGGTATGCACCAAGAAAAATATTACAAATTATCTTTTATTTTCTTAGCGCATGCCTGAAATCAAGAATCCTAGCTGATCACCCGCCGTTTCTACGTCAGTCACGTGCTCACACCGTTGTCTTGGATACACCTGGACAAGGAAACTTCCATATTAGGAAAAGGTCAAAGGTTAAAGTTTAAGGACAAGGTCAGTAACTGACTTTCTATCCTTTTTCTTATCTGTTGGGTTTCTCTGAATCGCATGCCACTGGAAATTTCTCATCACGTCTCGCTGAAGACCACATCAACTTGCAGTCTGCATGATGAATGAAAAATGTCTGAAATTTAGATTTTTCGTCACTTTTTTTTTTTTTTTTTGACGTAACGTTGTAATTTTGTTATTGTCGTGGGTTTTTTTAGTGCATGGCTCGTATATAATGCCAGTTTTGTTTTTGTTTAATCTGTGTTTGACATAAAAACTAATACCAACATTTGTAGCTATAGTATATACACGTATACACAATGTATGGTGTCGCCTGTTGTTGCTATGCTGGTCTGGACCGCACTAATCACTGAACATGAAATTTTCAATTTAACCTGCTGTCTGCTGTAGTTTTTGTACTTTTTACTCCCTAACTCTTCAACATATTTACGATATAAAATAACATGCTGTCCTTGCTTTCGTAATTTTCCCAGGTTTAACAGAGAAAACATATGTTAATCTGGGGACAAGGGGATTCGAAATGAGAAATAAATGTAAGAAAGAAAAAAAACCACACACACACACTCATAAAATGAAGAGGGGAAGTCAGAGTTTGAAAGAACACTGACACACCGTTGAGGTAGGGTAGTGATGCAGGGTCCTGAAATCCCACCAATCGGCTTACCTCGGATTACTCCGCTACGCTCCATCGAAGGGAAAGAGTCACCCGAGGAGTTCCGAGTGGAAATCCCGCCGACCACACAACTCTGGAAACTAAAGAAAGCTGAACAAGATTGACCCGACGACCTTTTTCCTTTTTTTCTCTTCCATACACCTTACTCTCCCATCTCCAAATCCTTACCCAACCCCTTCCTTACCTAGTTCAGACGTTATAATGGGGAAATAATGCTTGATGGATGATACATAGACGCATGTGTTTAAGGACGCACGTGCCAAAGGACAAAGTAATCTAGTATGTCGGACAACCAAGAGTTATGTTTCTGTCCAACACAACTTGAGTCACATCATTAAAAAGCACATCAGTATATATGTTTTCCGGAGCCTGGAGTCCAGACACATATACTTTAACTAGAATCGCATTTGTCGCCAAATAACAACAATGCGTATGATTTATATATAAATATTATTATTAACGTGATCAACACGAACTTGTACTTGTTTCCATTTCATTAAAGAAGGTTTTGTTGTAACTATGCAGAACCACTGGGATCTGAACATTTTGTTACAGTATAGCCATTTTTGGATAAAAACTGATGCGATCAGACAAAAATAATATCGCACGTTCAAGGGGGTATTTACCATCATTGGGATGGCGTTTTTACCGACAGTTAATCTATCCCCCGTTACTTTTGGTAAAAATGCCATCCCCAGGGGAGTTACATACCCCCAAAAACGAGTAATAATACTCTGAGTATATCACTTTAGGTCAAAATATAGGTATACTGTAACAGATTCATTATCAAGCACCTGTGAGCAAAACCACGCTATAACGACACTTTGTATTGCTTGGGGCTTTATTTCCGTTAAAGGGTCATATAAAGACGGAAGCCTGTGGAAAGATCACCAATCACCAGCAAGTATAATTAGAGACGTGAGAAAAGAAACGATAAAGATCCTAGTGTTGCAATGGGGACAGTAGATCAATTATGCTTGCTTCAGTGTCCTATTACTAAAGAAACCATAAGACATACAACTCTGCAGAGAGTCCATATTAGTCATTTCATACGATCATGCAGTGTGAAACAGCAGGTTCATTCTTTCTGTAGCCGGCCTTTTGTTTCTAATTATTAAAGATATCACGGTATTGTCATTGTCTTTAGAGTTGATACAACGTTATCGAATTACGCAATAATGATCAAATGTATTCTGAAATATGACGTCATTCACTTGTTTTCCTTGTGACGTCATAAGATACGACATATTCTTACCACACTGCTCCCCAAATGCAACTACCTTCATTAGAACACACGTGATTTGCGTTTGAATAATTTCAGCGAACGCGCTCCACAGGATATGTAGATCAGCTATTGCTATTCATTGCCGCAATGTACATGAAACAAATCCACTCAATACCTATGTGAATTACAAATTTTGATATTGATATTTTCCATAAGAATAACAGGAAGTGTGTACAAAGTCAAACAAAATTCCAAACACCTTGAAAAAGACACTTGAATTTTTTTAACTTCTCAATTTTAAACAGTACCGAAAAAACGATTCGATGTATGATATTACTGAAATTGAAAATAAAGTCCTATTTTATTCCTCATGCTTCGAATAAGCCGTTTACAATCTGTAAAATGCCCCCACGAAACATTGCCTCAAGGATTAAAAGGCGTACGGTATGACGTTACTTAAGTAGAAATTTGGAGTGGTCCTGTTTTCTGATACATGCGCTCAATATGGATTTTCTGCGAAAATAACTATCTTCAGGGTGTTTTGATACTTGGTTCTACCTCTTTGTGTTGCTCATGCATGAAATCACACGTGGATTGAAAGATGCATCATACACGAAATGCATTTAATGATAACGCTCGGGTGGTTTGTAGATAATTATAGATCATGCTAATTTTGAAGTTGTTAAGGATTCCAAGAACGAGATCAATTTTGTTTTCTTAAAGATCCTTGTTCCAATGTAAGGCCAAAACATCGGAGAGATGCCTGCCTTTTGATTTACAAGTATCTTTACATATCTTTTCAAAATCTCCTTGTCTTTCTTTTTTCTTTTTTTACGAAGGTCCTCGTCAATAGCATGTAGCTCAATTTTTGACTGTATATTAGTTTTCAGTTATCTGTCACCAGCAGGCTTCATTAAAAGATTCATAACAAAACTTTGTATAATATCAAAGTTTTACTTTCTACACAAACATTGTACGTATTAAGCATTCTGAGACCGACTGGTCCCTTTGCCAAGCTATAAGATATTTCCAAACTGATGAATCTTATTGAAAACTTTGTTTATGTAAAAAAAACACACGCTTTCAAGGACAATCAGAAATAAACTCTAGCACTTTTCAAGGACTTATTTGTTTCTAAGCACTTTCTAAGGATCTTACTCAAAGCTAAGTAATTTTCTATGTCTGTACGAGTCCTGTAAATACATAAATTTGTCCTTAATTTGGTTTTTGGTACAACTATAGAGGAACTCGACGTGGGATCGATCAACGATCGAGTAAACTCAGTTGATTGGGGCGACCATAGTGTAATTCAAAGGACTAAGGATTCAATTTTTATACTCAATACATTGTTGTTGATGTTTATTTCATCTTGATCATTTTTTTCATAAAAGTACCGTTATGCAATGTGTTTCTTTTCAGGAATGATATATTAAAGCCGATAAAATGTTTAGGATTTTCTAGTGACTGTTTCTGGCAGTGGTACTTGGACCCTTAAGGGTGTATATGCTGACTAACTTTGAAAGAATATCATTTTCAAAAGAGTTCTGCTATAAGAAACCTGGTAAATATGGTTATTTGTATACAGTGATTATCATTTTGATTGACTGATTGATGAAAACATTAGACAGGTTCACAAGAATGCTTTGACAACATTTTTGCAACTCTTGATTATCAAATATCTACTTATTATACATCTAACTTTGTGATGGGAGATAACTCTTCCATATGCCCCGTGTATAATAATAATCGGGAAACGTCGGCACTTTCCATCGCGTTTACGGAAGGTGCCGACGGTTCCCGATTGATATAATGAGTGATATGGTAACGTCTTTAATTAATTTAAGGATTCCTGTCCCACTTCACTGCGGTTTTTCGTAAATACAGTAACCTCCCTTTAACTTCCGTTTTGATAGAACTGTAGCAAAGTTGGATCAGGCACTTCCGTTGACCAAGTGGCCAAATTAGTGAGAGCAATAGCATTATAAATCGAAGTCAAGTGTTCGAGTCTCAGTCTAGCCCCGCTGATTTTTTTTCCACTCGGAACATTGTCGTTGATTACAAATTTTTGAATGTCATTTTATTATTTCTCCTGAACGTCACAAGGTATGGCTTCTTTCTCACAAATGATTTATCAAACCTATAGTCATGCCGGGAAACGACATGTTAGTTACTTAGTTACCGTTTTCGGCAGTGGTACGATGGTCCTTAAACATATTTCATTGTCTTGGACAAGATACGCCGAAGTCCTTCAAAATGGTAGTTGTTATGCCTTGCAAAATTTTTAGCATTTAGGTTAAGTGCAACTAATGGTTTACCCGTTATCAGTGTAAAGTGACTGGTTTACATAATCTTCTGGGTGCTTTCAGCATATTATTTCAGTGAGGTTGTACGCTAAAAGTCTGCATCAGATTTACGCTTTCGCAAGAAAGCAAAATCACCAACATATCGCCTCTCACACACACACTTGACTTATGTACGTAGAGGCACGTCCTTAAATGACCTTAGCTGTTATCAAGATGCTTAACCAAATAAACCCAAACCTAATGTCTTTGTATACAAAGCACTATTCATAAGGAAGAATAAAGAAAAAACACTAGGTTCTCCTGGGCCCAACATAAGTCGATTCTTAAGATCACGCACTAAGGATGTCTGTTCTGGAGCCAGCAGGCGCATCTTTAATTTCGTGGTAAATTTTCAGTCTCAAATAAATGGCAGAAAAAAAACCCATTAACACATGCTTTTTACAAGGAGGAAACACTATTCGTTAATAAAGCCTTCTGCTGATATTAATTAGAATGTGGGCAACACTATGCTAGGGAAACTCTATATACGGGGTTAGGTATATACGAACGACCTAGAAATGAGAAAATGTTTGGCATTGCAAAAGTTGGTAACGCTACGCTTCGTCCCTAAAGACTAAGCTTATATGTACATTCGTGTTTAACGGAAATGCATTTCTATTTGTATCGATCCGTTTCAAAGCTGATTAACCGATAACAATAAGTCTTCTGCGTACGTGAATTTATATAAATGTATTAAAATCACGTGTTTAAACCTTCAATAATCAAATATTATCTTTCCACTTTACAGAATTTCAATTCATTTTAACATCTATATAATATTGTTTCTCAGCAAAAACAGACGATTCCAAAACACCTATCATGGATGACAAAGCCATAGCGAACATTTAATTCCCAATTTGAACTTAAATGCCGCTGTTTATTCATCAGATTAATAGGAGCCTATAATAAATTCCACAAAAACGGTTACAACTTTATATTGAATATGAATTATTCAAAAGAGAAGGAAAGCTGGTTGCTATTAGCTGTACCCAGACATAAATATTTTATTTTGCATTTTAAATACCGACTTTAACACCCATATCGTTCCTAGAGCAGGCCATTACTGAAGTACAATTAGAGAATTAGTTCAAATAACAATTAGCGCGGACACTTTGTAACGGTTTAGTCGCTCGCTAGGGGGATATTAATTTCCGAGCACGTTCATCTCGTAATCAGTTTCTGTGGGTCAAGGTTGTTTCTTCAGATCTGATTTAAATATATTTCTTCAGAAAGAAGCAGCAAAACATATTTCAATGTGTTGCAAATGCATGTGAAAAATGTATGGGATTAATACATTGTCTGAAGTGATTCACTGAGTTGACAATTAAATTGTAT
Source organism: Mizuhopecten yessoensis (assembly GCF_002113885.1). Taxonomy (NCBI): domain Eukaryota; kingdom Metazoa; phylum Mollusca; class Bivalvia; order Pectinida; family Pectinidae; genus Mizuhopecten; species Mizuhopecten yessoensis. The sequence continues at coordinate 1,755,968 of NW_018408252.1, read as the reverse complement.
ATATTTTTTAATAATTACATATACACATAGACATAAAAACCTCTACATTTCGGACATTTTGTTATGACGAAGAACCAGTAGTTTTTCCGGGAAAAAACGATTTAAACCTAGACTTATAAAAACATAAAGCTTAACAGCTTATTGTAATTATTTCTGTGTTACTTTACCTAAGCCTGTGTTTCCAAAAACCTGTCTACCCCGACCGAAAATGATAAAATTCTCATGAGAAAGTTTCATATCTGTACATTTTGTAATGATGAACTATGCAATCAATGATCAGTATAAGCATACAAAGTCGACACTGGCTTTTCCGGAAGTCGACGAGAAGAAATTAACAGGGCGTTCTAGATGTTTGATGAGTAATTTAAGGCTGAAGTAGATATGGTTGCCTACTGTAATAAAAACACTTTTTTCAAAGTTGATTTGTAAAAAAACTAATTAAAATATAATGAGTTGATTGGTGAAATAAAAACAATTAAAATATAATGAGTTGATTGGTGAAATAAAAGCAATTAAAATATGAAGAGTTGATTGGTGGAAAAAAAAATGATTGATTGGTTAAAAAAAAATTAAAAAAAATAATAATTTCAAGATGATGCCAAAGTCAAGGTTTTACTTTGTATTACAATTACTACTGAAATGGGTTAAATATAAGTTTGCAAGGTATCCTGGCTGAATGAATGAAAATGGATGAATGTATGAAAGAGAGCCCGCTTGTATGAGGACACTGAGGAGACTGAAACCAGGGCCCCAACCCTGGCAGCATTCAAAAAAAATGTTGTTGGACAATCGAAAAACAGAAAGATATCCTGGCTTTCAGCCTCAGCCTTTGACAGACGTGTTTTTGTGTATAAGGAACGACAACTCTAGACCAGGGTAGAGACATAAACATAATATCACTGTCATATATACCATTCGGAAAATAATCTTCACTGCAGCTGGGTGTCTATGAAGATAAAATCACCAATATATGGCCAATAACGTTAACGGCTTTAAAGAAATTCAATTGACGTCATGTTATATGTCTAGTTTAGACGCTGAAGTTATATAAGTATGCGTACTTAATTTTGATAAAATCTTAAGGACCCATCAAAACAATGAAATCATATTAGAGCACACGAAAGGAAATGGGTTGCCGAGAGAAGACAATGAAGAATTAACAAACAAAAAGATGAAAATATATTTTTAGCTGCAGCAGATCTATTTTGATTTTTTGAGTAAATCTTTCAGAGGATATAAACTTACTTTTCTGAATTTGACCAAAAGTGATAGTAAGTTTTCAGATATATGCATGGAATGCCTCTATATAACCCCATTAGAGTCAGTTAGTATTTATTTAAGATTGAATATCATTCATGTATTCAACAAATGATAAATATGGAGTAGATTGCTACAAATTCAATACGAAAATTTGGAATTTATTTGATCGCCATGAATGTCAATTAAAATATATATATTTACATTTCCAAGCGCGCATTATGATGTTTGCTTGTAAAAATAGATCATAACTACTACACAAAAACAGTTCAATGCTTAATCAATGCTTAAATGATACAAAACCATATGACTTCTGATAATTTATGAGTGAAAACCTCGGAAATGTTCTGTTCTGTTTCATTGAGAAATCTTTCATTATCAGAAGCTCCGGAACAGATGTACATAACACTAACAGCACGTGGAGAAAAATTAACGGTTAAGGAAATGGAATGTCAACAACGTGTCAGTTACACTTACATACACATACACATACTATCGGAAATGTACATTTCTTGATTTGAAATTGATGAGGTGTTTAGGATATAAACATATCGTTATTTGTTTTATTTTATATAAGTTCTTTTTTGGTTTTTCATCGTGTCTGATTGATGTTATATGCCAGAGCCTTTACCTGTGTTTAATCAAATGAAAATCCTCTTCGTCACACTGTGCTAACAGCGGGCTAACAATGGATATCGAATTGTATAAAGAGACGCCACCGATTGGCCAGAGGAGCCCCAAACAAGACGAAGACGTTTGTTTAGAAAACTATTTCTAGTTAGGGTTGTCAACAGGGAGAAAAGGCATCAACAACAACAACAACAACCAGTGATGCGGCCTTCCTGGTCTTACACATACAAACGTATGAGTCTTTTATGCTCGCATATATACTTTCTTACGTGAGCCGAGTAAATCGTAGATTGCACGAGATATTAAACATTTTCGTCTGGGAGTGAAAGAACTGTAATTAGTGCTGTTTTGCGTAATAATTGATCGTTGTAAGAAGTTTATTCATAAAAATGGGTTCAATGAGATTTTAAAGAAAATCTCAAGATGAAGGTGTATTTGTTTTTGGTTGATTTTTTCTTTGAATTATTAGTTCTAAAAATTTCGAAAACAAAAACGTTATGTCACTTTTTAATGTCACGTTAATTACTCGCACTGTGTACTCTCAATTAGAAGCATGGCACTGTACCTGTCTCAGTTTAGCTAAAGCTGTTGATATGAGATCGTGCTTCATTCATGAAACCTTGTCAAACTGAACTGGAGAAAGAATAGGCCCGTTGTATTCAACTACATGTTATGGAAAGACGTTACTGATCAGGAATCAGGAGATTTTCATCGGCGTCTTCTGAATAAAGGACGTTGAAGAAATCAAAATTGATCTGTAGGCTCCATTGCAACTCTTGGGATCTACATCTTTTCTTACTCGCTTCCCTACCCTTTCCGTCCAGCTGTGTTTCCTAAACCTCCGTCTTCATCTGACCTTGAACTTTCAAGGACTTTAAAGCCCGATTAAACAAATATATTATGAAAGTAGATGATTTTTCACATGCGAATTAGTGTGATTTTTTACCTAGATTTGCATGGTTAGTATAGTCGATAAAGTAGAATACGCTAACCCTTCTGGAATACCTGGTCTGATTTTTCCTGTCTTTTTAAGGTGTTTCCTTTGTTCATAATTTGCCACAGTCTGATATCGAGTATTTTGTGCGAAAAACCTTTTTTTTGTGACCTTGGTATTCTCTTGTTTTCAGTTTTCATTGAATTTAGTCATATTTCCGTGTTCAATATGGCAGCGTCCATAGTTACAAGTTTCTGTGTGTTTCGGTTTTATCACCAAGATAGCCAAAGCATTTTTAGATTAATACGTGAATGCCTAATTTGGTGGTTTTTTTTAGATACTATGATTTTTATTTCTACATATTTCATAAAATTCCAAGTTGTACATATCAATTTTCCAATTATGAAACTAATCCGGGAACTGAATTTTATTAAGCTAACAAGATTGGTAACATGACATGTCGTTTATTTAAATTCCAAATCGAAATATCTTTAAATGAAACAGTTGGCTTTCGTTTTGAACAAAATATAAAAACAAAAACAAAAACAAAAAAAACTTCGTTAATGGCATGTTACGTGTGTGACAAAATGGCGTAATTGTCACACGAATTACCGTCATAATGGCGGAACCGAAGCTCATCATGTGGGCTGGTTCGCCTGGAGCGATTCTCAATTCCCGACATATTGCACGGAATCCCGCCGCGAAACCTGCTACCGGATATGAAAACGGCTGGAAAGGGAAAATTGCGTAACATCATTCATGTTAATTAAGCACATGAATTGATGTAATATGACGGCGAACATGTGTTTGGTTCTGTGAACAGAATGACAAGCGCCAGCAAGTATTACTGATGAATTAGATCCGATTAGGGGAAATGCCGTTCGGCGCATGTCTACAGCTTTGTTCTGAGGTTTCCTTGTCGACGGCCTATTCACATACCTGCAATAAAAGTAGTGCTTTGTAATTCCTCCGCTACATATCGAATAGATAATCGTATTGTTGAACTAATCAATCAGTTCTGAGGTTTATATTTCGGGATGTTACGTAATTGTAAAACGTACGACTAACACCACACCGACCGAGACATCACGGAACACGTTTTCTTGTATCAAACAGAGACACGAAAAGACTTTTTTTTATCTATAATGGTGAAGCAGATTGATGTTGTTGTTTTTTTTAATTATTATTTTTATAAGGAAAAGAACGCATTAGATATCCACTGAGAATATATATAAATCTCCTCATAATCGCGTCCTTCGATCATGCAGTGTGATTTAAGGAAGACGTGTTTTTTTCAAAATTTGGTTGGATGCCATATTTGTGGGGGGTTTGTTGATAACACGGTGGGTTTTTTTTTTCTTATTTTATATATTTACATCTTATATCATTTCATTTCTTACGTCTTTCGAGTGAAATATCTTCTCTCGTATATGTGTATTGAAGAAAAGGCTACTCTCGGTTTCATACATTTGTCTCAGACAGAAAAATGCCCGATAACGTGTAGTATACTAATTTGAGAACGGTAATATATAACTAATATATGAGCTATTTGAATGTATGTCTGGCTCCCATTATTTTGTTTTATATATTTTGCCATTAATATGATATTTAGTTACTTTGACAGCAAAGACATCAAATGACCTTTAGTGACCTATGACCTTGTCGCATAGAATTATATTTTACCACATTATAATCTTTCAGTGACCCTACATAACCCCTGTTTGTTAGTTGACTTGAGCAGGCAAAAAATATGATTTGTGTCAGAATTTGACCTTGCATCGCTTCTAATGTTTGGTTTGTAACTTGGTCGTGTGCGTTTACATCATAATAACACGCATGACTAATCGATAAAGACGGTTTCGTGTTTCTTGTTTCTTTCGTGTTCTGGTATTGTCTCCGTCTGCAACGCCCGTGATTTATCAAAGTCTCTGGAACATAATTCTGCTGTGATTGTTTATGCCCACCGTCTTGTTAAGGAAGTTTGTGTATCGGAAATGTATGAGGCCTTCTCACGTTTACATGATATCATAAACAGCTCCAATCTATCATATACTGAATTTTAGTCGTCTATAAATCTTACATGTCTCTTTATTTTGTTTTGTTTGTCCTGGTTTCACGTCCTATTAACAGCTATGGTCATTTAAGGACGTGCCAGGTTTTGGTGGTGGAGGAAAGCTGGAGTTCCCAGAGAAATACCACTGACCTACGGCCAGTACCTGGCGACTGCCCCACGTAGGTCTCGAACCCGTGATCCAGTGATGGAGGGCTAGTAGAAGCAGAATGCCAGACGCCTTAACCACTTGGCCCATGTCTTTTAAACCAGAGGTTACAGTTCAAATTGAGTTATTTCATTTTGATCGGGAAAACAATCCTTATTTCTTTTGTTACTCCGAGTAATATCTTTAAATTTCCGCCACTAAATTGTCGGAACGGATTTTTCCCGCTACTGGTCATATACTATTCTACTGAAGATTATGTCAATAGTTTTCCCGTCGCTTGAGTTGACATTATGGATTTACGCTACAGCGTGATGTTCGTAGTTTCCCTAGGATTGATACGGATTTTTATGGTATTAATTAATAATAATTCGAGGTTCTTTTATACCGCTTCATCACAATGAAGTTCGTATGTTGTTTCAAAGCGGTTCACAAATTATTAACCGTGGCTATAGGGCCTTTGCAACCAGCCAACATCTTTCCCAACTCCCCGGGTTCAGCCGGTGCTGCCATTTCGGCGCTCACAGCTAGCATTCAACAATTCTAGCAATGTCCAACCACGTACTCATTTACAGCTGAGTAGACTGGAACAAGTGGAGTATTACACCTTCCAAATGTGTTTCCATACTCATTCTGTTTACCACCAGCTTCGTTTTGTGTAACTATTTATTAAGAGCTCCGGGTCTCTTGTTAATGTTTGTCAATCATTCCGGCACCACAGGAGGCCTTTCTGATAGATAGTTGAAAATCATTATTTATAGAACTTCTTCCTATAGAATGACAAATGTTTCCAAAAATAACAATTAACAACATGTTCAATTCACACTCAAAATAATTTATCAGCTCCCATTGCCTTTTGGAGAAGAGTGAAAATTTGAAAGGAATTTAAAAAATAAAATAAAAGACTGCTAAAGATAGAATTTTGCTTTTAAACGTACAATGTATTCTTTCATTTTTGTATACCTGATTTTGGCGCAGTTAGGGTATGTATTGTTTCATTTAGACGCCCACTTCCATGCACAGTAAATGAACATGGTACTGTAAAGTAGCCGTTAGGTGGCGCTGTCATTGGTAAACACCCTTCGTTACTTGACCTGTAGCGAACTGAAACAGATTAAATTAGGTTTTCTTGGAATGATTCTCAAGAAAATTAAATATATTTTTCACACTTTTATATATGTCTATTCCTGAGTAAAATATTTGTCAACCAAACTACTGAAGGACACCAGATTCCCCCGGTCTACAGGTTTCCGGATGGGTACTCGTCTTTTGCTTTATCGAAGACATCCGCCATCTAAATTTAGGTCAAATCCAGGTAACGTCACCTCCTCACGTCGAGAACTCGGGAAGTAATAATAAAATCACAAAGTACGCTGAGGAGCATATTTAAAATCATCCACCTTCATATTAGACAAAATATAGCACTTCCCTGAGACACGGATTAAGCCCAAAGTATCGATTTAACTGCGACATTGAAACACTGTAGGTTAGGGTCTGCAGAGATGTTGTTACCAAGAAAAGGAAATTTCATGATGTAAAAATCGTATCATACAACTTAGAAGTAAGTCGTCTTCGAAATACACCAACATGCCCTGCCTCCGGTACATTACACACTTGCACGCATACACAACACACATGGATGCACGTCCTTAAATGACCTTAGCTTGAAGTAGGACGTTAAACGCGCTAGACAACAAACCAAAATAGTATGGTTATATAAATTAAAAATTAAAGTAGACACGCGGCTGCTGATAGGCAAGTATTTTGTGTGACATTGATTTCACTTTCAAAGAGTATATACAGTGCGATTGATGTGGTCAATCACTTGTGGTTGTCCTGATAAGCGCTTCGATCCAGCCACAAAGAAAAGCGAAAAGGGGCACAATTCGCATGGGTATGCTTACAGTCTGCTGGACATGCAATCATTCTCACGGTTTTATTGTCAGTGCATTTCATCATGGCCTCTGTTGTGTGTTCACTACCATATGTGTCTATCGCCGTACGCTTCTCTGAGCAGGCGTTCTGAGGTATGACAGAACACAGAGTGGAAAAGTTCAATGACCTTATAAGGGGAAATGTTTAATGAAGAGGATGTTCAACGTTGATTAAAAGATCTTTTAAGTCCCACTCCTGAATTATACAGTGCCAATGAACGACTGTTACCCTGATTTAATGGTATTACGAATGGTAGAGTTTAGGCTAAAGACGTGTTTAAGCGACTGGCACCGCCAGCCATAAACGATGTTTATATGGATTTTATGCAAAATATGGTTTCTTTCATCCGTCGCGGTGGTCCATTAATCAAATACAATAAGATGTTTGAGGTGGTTTTTTTCTATCATTTATGAAGCCATATTATTTATTACTCAAAATCGAATTTGATTTCATTTGATTTACCTAATGTGTCCATTACCTTACACACAACGGGAGTGAGACTGATACGCCAATGATTGACCTGTTCCCCTCTTGCAGTTTGCGCACACTTGAATCTCTTTTCATTCTGTGCATAAGTTCCGGTTTTACTGACCATGTGCAATTGTGTCCGTCAGTTCGCAAAGAAGCCTTGGAGGTATTTCGTCTGGTAATGGAGACTTGTCTAACTTGAGACCGAACAAGACATCTATAGTTTCAGTCATGTTTACGCTTTCTATGTTCTTACCGACATAAACTGGTGGAAGTTGGCCTGTATTTCCAGGGGGCCGAGTCATAAATACACTACAGAAAAAAATTAGTGAATTTCGGCTTTCCTTCGTTCTTTATACATTTTCACCGCCGTCGTCTTGTGGTGTTCGATGTGAATATCACAAATAACGGCTTTTGTTTTCCATTTATGCAATACCAAATATCACCGATTTATCTTTGGACCTATTTGGTATTTCATATTCAAATTTCTATCGTAAAAACTGCGTTCGTATTTTGACTGCGTTTTTATTGAGACCTATTATTTTCATTGATGTAAGCGCTAAAGCGGGTTTTTTTCTTTTAAGGATCCCTGCCCCATTGTACTACAGTTTTTCGTATATACAGTATCCTCCCCTACAGCTCGTTAAGAATACTTAAACACTAACATTGAATGTCTTTGTGCACTGGAACCTCTTAAGTACAAGCCCTTTGTTGTCCGGACACTTTTGTATATGTTCGCTAGTACAGACACTTTGTTGTCAGGATTAATTACCCTGGGAATTTTAATAAATATTGTTACCTGGAATTTTTCGCCGCTTTTTACCCTTCGCCTTATCGTCCTCCGCAACGAGGGACAACGAATATTAGTTAACAGCTTAACGTGGAGTGTGACTAAATATGACGGGCGAAATTAACACTGGGCAAATATGGACTTTAACGGCGGAGGGTGTACATATCTTACGAACAGATGAACATTTTAAAACGAGTCTCTGAGGTTTTACTTGTTGTCACGGGAAAAATGCTGTTTGTGAAAAAATAAAAAAAACTGTGTATTCTCAAATGTGAGCTAGTGCGCGTGTTCTACTTCTCTTTTAATGGGCAAAAACGCCGTCGATTATCCTTTAAGCAAAAGCTGCCTTATTGGAGGGATCCCGGAGGGGAAACAGGGACTGTAACTAACGAATGAGACGTGTTCTTCAATGGACAACATGGGAACAATACTTGTTGATAACGGGTTGTTAAAGAGCATGTGATATGCTTTAAAACGTGCATAAACACAACAACAAAAAAGAAATGAAGAACTGATTCCAAGAGAATAGCAAGCAAGATAGATCTCACGCGAAAGGTTCGGTGATTACAGCCACTGAATCAAGGTACAAGCTTTCAAAACAGAGGGACTTATAGTTTGACTAAAAATCGCGTTTCGTTGGAGAGAGTTTTTAAGCCGCTCTTGGCGAGAGCTTATTAATTCTGTCCAGGGAACGAAATGACGGACCCACTTCCGTTCGGGGTGCGTGCGCATAATTCAGTCTTGCATGCTTCCGCTATATAGTTTCGTTATCGTAAATAGAAAGTAGAATCTCTGACACTCACCTGTGGGTTACATAAAGTCTTCTGATACTCTTCTCCAAATAATAATCCATACTTTAAATAATTGCTGGGAAAAACAAAATGTGCATCTGCGGTGCATTCTACGAGTGTTGTGGTGGTGAAATTCGTGCACTGAGTTTGAGCGTTTTAGCAACTCGGATTGAGATCTGAGGAGTGTTACGCGTGTGAAACACATATGATTAGAGAAAGCACATGTGAAGACTGGCAGGCATTGACGCTGTCTGTAGAAGGAAAAAGTATATAATATATATATATATACTTATAAACCAAATGAGTGATGAAGTATAACCTTTATTTTGATGTTTCAAAAGGGAACGTAATATGACATATCGTGCTTAGGTTGATAAAGGTAATGGCTCTGAGACGAAACGATATGTGAACCGTGTATGCTTTTTCTGGTGTATTTGTTTATGAAAATGTAACAATTTAAGAACATAACACAACTGCCGCTGCCGTTTGACAAGAATTCGCGCCGTGTCAAAATATTATTCAATCCGGTGTAAGGGAAATAACTCTTACGTTGGTAAAGTATATCCCAAGAACATTTGTGAGATTTTGTATATTCAATGACAGGAAATAAGGTCACTATATATATTAATAATTATTATTGATATGAATAAAAAAAATATATGAAAAAGGAGTACAATGTCTCTTTTCTCCATGCATGTTTTCCCACTACTGTTAATTATCCTTCATTTCCCAAGCACAAAATGCACCTATTATTATCCATTCACCGATTCTGCATGTAAATGGTCATGTCACATCATTGGAGGATTAATTAAAATTACAACAATACGTCACACTTAAAGAGGATGAAAAAAGAGGAGAGGGAGAATGTTTTTAAAGCATCATTTAAGAAGTGATTTATTTTGGAAATTCCAAAGGCAACATCATCACATGACCTGATTTTCAATTAGCAGAATACAGAACACATATCTGAGGTACTATAGAAGATATTGATGCTCAACGTCTTACTGAAGCAATTAAATTTAAAGTGGTGAGCGGCCTTAATGTCACACTGACATAACTCTAGTTTAAAACTGTCATATAATATATAAACTACAAATGTAAGAGAATTTTTTAGAACCGAAAAGGGGAAAGGAATGGTTCAACTTAATTTTACATCTGTTTGTCATATTGTGTATCCGAGGTAGATTTATTATTTATCCGAGGTGGACTTAAGGAGGTATGCTACCTGACCGTGACACGCACCTCTATTTAAAGGAGAGTTCTCAATTGTGTTATCCTGTAAATACTTAAATTTTCTTACAATTTTTATAAGAGATTTATTTTTCCCGTTAATTCGTGGGATCTCATTTTCATATTTAAATCGTCGGCGAATATAAATCACAAAGATAATAATTTTGTGATAATAATGATATTGAAATAGCATCCTTTTAATTTCGAATCTTGAAGGATTCGTGTATACAACCTACTCATAAAGGACGAACAAATTGCACGCGAAAATCAAATAAATAAATTAATCAATTAATAATATATATCTTAGAAGTAATATCCTTATGTTGACAGATTATAGAAATGGAAAGTTTTTAAAGAAGTTTAAAATAGACAAGTTGACAACGTTGGTTATATTTTAAATTTTGTGAAAATTTTGCATGTTTTTCTAATTAAAAGTATCACTACGCTTACTTTATGTATACCAATATGACATATTTTGTATCAAAATAACAGTAATTTTTTAATCACTATACACTACTATATAATTCATTTTCAAAATAACATTCGCCTGTGACATTTATCTGTCATTTTGTGCGGATACCCCCGTCACTCAACCTGGTGTTATGCCAGGAGGTCCACTACGGTTATCAGTAGTAATTATGAATAATAATTTATGCAGTTATTGATATTTTTTATGTATCTACATATACATGGCAAACGAATAAAATAAATCAAAGCGTGGGCAAAACATTGACACCACCTTTGAATTATTTCCTGCTGAAAATGGACAAAATATACCAAAACGTTTTATTTCCCTGTATAAATTCTAATAAACTGTACCCCAGCTTCCCAAAGGAATAAAATTACAATTCAGATAAAGTAACAAGGGACCTTTTCATTCATGAAGTGCTTTCGATTCTGGTACATCCGAGTCTGAGGAAGAGGCGTTTTGAAATTTTAACCAAGTTTTCCCCTACGAACCCTGCCCCTCATGGAGACAACCTGGGGAGAGGTTCCAGGCAGGTAACGTTGTGGAACATGACCGATATGGCGGAGGTTCAGTGATGGTGTGAGAAGGCATAAACATTCGTGGGAAAACTGACCTCCATGTCTTCCATAATTGTACCCGTTAGGCCCGGATCTACTGCGATGAAATCCTTGATGCCTATGTCAGACCCTACGCTGGCGCTATCGGCCCTAACTTCATCCTTATGGACGATAATGCAAGGCCACATAGAGCAAAGGTGACTGAGCAGTATCTACAGCAAGAGACTATTCAACGAATGGATTGGCCAGCCCGCTCGCCGGATCTAAATCCCAATCGAGCATGTGTGGGACATGCTGCAGACAGCTCTCTCTACTAGAAATGTTCAGCCAGGAACGCTCCAGGAGCTTGGAACGGCATTTTCGTGGGGTTAAAATGTCGTGGTTTTCATATACTAGCCTGTTTCAAGGACATTATATTTCGATGATTTCTGATTTTCCCCTATCAATATCATACGAAATTTAGGTTTTCTAGGGGATTTAATTTCGTGGATTTTTAATATCCACGAAATAAACGAAATTTAATGTCCCACGAAAATTTATGATTTTACAATAAATTGATTAAAAGTTAAACGAAAAAAAAATCATGGAGTGGGGAAGGGTCATTTTAATTTTCGTATCAAAGAATCATTTTTTAAGCTATCATGCTTTTCAATTTTGTTCGTGACAGTGACAGCTCGATATTGACATAAGACATAAATTGGTTGTTCACATATACATGTGGGTATACAATTAAACTATACTGTCCGGTGTCTTTTCTTTTCATGTGATCTACATTCGCGATTATCTTTTCATGTGATCTACATTCGCGATTATTACAAAACCAAATTCAAACTATATGCGTTCGCAGGTTTACGTGCTCTAATGCTAACTCAGATGCAAAAGTTGTTTGGTAAAACTTTCACTTTTAGACGTGGATTTGTGGATATATACGTAGCGTCACATGAGGTATATATATATATATATATATTGAGTAGGAGGAATGCAAGCAATTTGTCAGCAGATTTCAGAAGATTACATTGCAAATATATGACTCTAAAGAGTCGCAATAAAAGTAAACTGACTATTACTTAATACCTATTTATTTTATTATAAATCTTGAGTGAAAGTAGCCTAGGTTTCATTCTGTGTAGCCGCTGTTCTATATGCGTATATTATGTACGTCCCTGCCATAACAGAATCCTCCTCCGATGTCAATTTTTACGTAAATAGGGATTTGTTTTCGCCTGCCTTCAAATTAAACTTGTCGAGAATTGTAATAAGTATGTATATACATAGTTCATGCCAAGAATAACACTGTCAGATTTGTTCATTGAAAAAAAACACCAGAAATATACAGGACCCCTACCGGTGTTACTCCTGGACCCTGGCTACTCTAGTATGGACCAATCACCCAAAACCTGCCACAATATGACGTCACAGGTAACTCTGGCATGTGATCGGTTAGCTCAATAAAATTCTCGCCAGTAAGAATCGTTTGCCTTAATGTGTTTGCCTATATCAAAGTAACAAGACTCTTCTGAAAGCTTGTCGATGGATGATTCGGTATTTATTCAAGTATATTACAGGTTTCAATCTTTTAAAGAATTTTTGCCAAGTTTGTTTTACATTTTGGCCAAAATCCTTTAAAATCTTCTTGTGAATAACCGAAAGGTCCAGGGTGAGGATATTTGGCCAGTAACGTGCGTGTATGAAGGGCTACCAAGTTTGTTTAAATGAAATACCTTGACCTATATTCAAGATCAAGACGAATTCTTTTGAATAACCATGATGATAACCATGAGAGGAAACCGGAGTACCCGGAGAATACCCACGTGATCGGGCAGGTGATCCCATACCTTTACACGTCCGATCGGGGAACCACTCTTAACTTTGACCTATATTCCAAGTTTACAGATGTCAAATATGTTTAAAAACTTTTAATTTCTTCTTCTGAATAACCAAAATGCCAAAAATGTTGATATGTTGATATGTTGGCTAGTAATATGCTTGGATGAAGGACTATCATGTTTTGTTTTATTCGAATCACCTTGACCCCGGTTCACGGTCACATTTGCACATATGTGTATACACCTTTAAATGTCCTAATCTCAATATAAACCAGAGGACCAGAGGGCCTGTATCGCTCACCTAGAAATTTAAGCAGTTATAGCAAATAATTCTCATTAAATATTATACTGTATTACAAATATTTCAATCGCAATATTTGTTGGCTCAAAATATTCAAGTTACCAGCCAAATCTTATCATATGAACCTATGCTTTTTGGTTCTTCAGAAGAGGTTGCTTGAAGTATTTGACATTTGATGTTTTCGACATATTTGACCCCCGTGAGCTTGAAAGTAGCTCAAGGTCATTTTCGTTCGCGAATTGGTCGACCTCAATCCAAACAAAGTGCCAGCAAAATATTAAGATTATATACCTTTCATTTCTTCAGGAGAAGTCGTTTGCAGAATTTGACATAGTTGACCCCTGTGACCTTGATAGAAGGTCAAGGTAATTTTCACTCGCAGACTTTGTCGGGTTCCTACGAATGAAGCTTTCGGCCAAATATCATGATTATAGGTCTGTCCATTATTCACGAAGTCGTTTGATGTGTTTGACATATTTGACCCATATGACCTTGAAAGAAGATCAAGGTCATGTTCGTTCTCATAATTTGTCGGGCTCAACCAAAAGAAGCTACCAGACAAATATTAAGACTCTATACCTTTCAGTTCTTCAGGAGAAGTCGTTAAAAGTGTTTGACTTATTGGACAGATTAATCATCTCCAATCTTAATAATAAACTTGCTGTAAATTGGGCTAATTTTCATTCTTCATGATGGTAATACGTATAAAACAAATCAATAAATAGATATCAACCATGTTGAAGCTGGTTTAAAATAAACATTTAACAGTATTTGCCTGAACAGGCATACAATTGTACAACCATAGAAATGGTCAACGTTTTGATAGTGCTTCAGATCATGGTAATATATCCTCGTGATGAGGTTTATACGTAAAAAGTTTTTTGGTTTTTTTACTGCAAACAATGCAAATGACTAACAGAATCAGTAATGAAAACCTATTTTGCGATAAGTTAACCCTGAACATAGTCATCCAACAAGTGATGGTTTTTGAAGTGTTCAGCTGAATCTTTCTAATTGGATATCTTGCCGGGGTCTATCTTTCTATAGAACCCGCTCTGTCGGGGTCTATAAAAACCATGTAGGCGCTAAACCCTTCAACCAACCAACCAACCAACCGGAGATAACTCAAACTAGAATATCTCTTCATTACAACAAATATGGCGTCCGACACGCACGAGCGTTCGAGATGTGCCAATCATTCACAGGATAAAATAGCCTAGTTAATTGACAGCAAATTCAACGAAATAGGCAATGAAGGGCCGCTAGGGTGCTTATTACAAATATGGTTGTGTAGTATCCGAAATATTGCCGAAAATGTTTGTCCGGTAGGGGCTATTTTGGAAGAAGTCAAATACAACTCAAACTCACAAAGTGACTTATAATTTTGCAGAAAAAAAAAGTAATGAAAGATTGTCAGGGCGACAAATTCGTTATCTCTGGGTTAGGAGGGTGCTAATGGCTCATAGACCACTTTAGTTTTTTATAGACCCCTCGCCTTCGGCTCGGGGTCTAAAACAACCATACGGGGTCTATGAGCCCGCAGACCCCTCCTAACAAAGAGATAACTAATATTGTACTACATTGCTGTTGAGAAAAACTTCATTTATGAGAAATACTTTTAAGTCAATATTGTACATGCGTAGCCATCATGTACAACTAATTGTGATATAATTTAGTTGAATTTTAAAAGTCACAAACATTTCATAACACTGAGCACAACAAAGAGTAGATCATTTATTTCATGGTTTGGAGAGACAATATCTATGCAGGATCCTGAGCAAGACTGAATCACTTCAACAGTAATAATGTCCCGGTCTAATAAGTCATCATATTATTTTTTCATATTATTCCCGATAAGTGATTGGCCAGGAGTGCATCATGTGTCCACCGATAATATTCAATTATAGCCTTTGGCTGAGGTTGATACCTGGATTTCTCTGGTCGATAAATCCAGGTATCAACCGAAGTTAAAGGCTACAATTGTTTTATTATTTCAAAACAGTGATGTAAACAATCTGAAAAGAAAAACACAACAAAAAAACTTCGGAAGCGGGACGGTGCATTGTTTGAGACACGTCATGATTCTATTTTTAGAAACACCCAGTCCTTCAACAAAAATCACGCGCTCCAAGTCAATATCAGATTTTATCGGTGGACACGTGATGCACTCCTGGCCAATCACTTGTTGGGAATAATATGAAAAACTAATAATATTCAATTATAGCCTTTGGCTGAGGTCGATACCTGGATTTATCAACTCGGGAAAAGATATATTAACCCAAAACGCAGTTCGAGGTCAATATATCTTATCTCGGGTCGATAAATCCGGGTATCGACCGAACTTAAGGCTACAATTGTTTTATTTTTTTCAGAAAAGTAATGTAAGCAATCTGAAAAAAATCACAACAAAAAAGCTACAGAAGCGGGGCGGTGCGTTGTTTGGACCCACGTCATAATTCTAATTTTAGAAACACCCAGTCCTTCAACACAAATCACGCCCTCCAAGTCAGTATCGGTTTTTATTATTTTTTCATATTATTCCCAACAAGTGATTGGCCAGGAGTGCATCACGTGGAGTCGATTAATCCAGGTATCGACCGAAGTTAAAGGGCGTCCTCGGTTAATATATCTTTTCCGGAGTTGATAAATCCAGGTATCGACCTCAGCCAAAGGCTATAATTGAATAATATTATCATCAGACAGTTTGTCTTCAAACCATATTTAATAGTTTATTTCGGAAACTATACATACATGTCACCCATGTAACTTGGTACAACAGATTTATTCTTGTCACAAAACCTCATATATTAAGTAAATATCACCACATTTCCACATATAAAATTAATTTCTTATTCCTGAAAAATATCCTGCATATGTGTGTGCATCTATTTGTCGGATGGTAGCGTCACAGTATAAATGATCTTAGTTCATCAGACAGTCTATGATGTGTCAACTGTCATTTTGACTCTGTGTAGAGGAAACGGTACAATATCCTTATGTAATCTTCACCGAGGTGTTCACTGTTAAGATGAAACTGTGTCCGTTTTGTTTCCGTTGTTGTCTTTACTGTCTTTTTCACCTTTCAGCTTTTCTTTGGCAAAAAAACTGCTCAGCAACTTCCTGCAAGTCCCTTTCTTTGACACCAGAATCAATGTACTATAAACACCAACATAAACATATCGTACACACTACGGCTTAGTTAATGGAATCATATACTGCATGTAAACAACTGCCCATTGTTACACTATTCCAATGAAAAAAAGACACGCATGGTGACTGCTGATTTACACAGAAAGCAACCATAATCTGAAGACACGCATGAATGATTTCTGGATTGCTATGTTATGTTAACTGTTGCCATGTGTGAATTAGATATTGCTTTACAATCAGGTAAAAGAGTAATTTGGTAAAACACGTGTAACAGGAAAGAGAAAAGTGTGCTGAAGCATTTGATTTTAAGGGTGCAAGTTCCGTTCCCAATTATCGGGTGATTATTTGTTATTAACTTAACACTATTGGTATTGATATTTACTACAAATATGTTTACAGTGGAACAAAATGCTGTTTCTTTCTTAGTTACCTATTCACAAAAGTGTTAAAATCCCATGTCTGATTATTCTCCATTATTTCCCCTGTGGAATCGGGAAAAGAAAAGACGTGCTATATCTCACTGCATGATTGTATGAGGTGACTAATGAGGAGGCCCCTGGAGAGTCAGTGGAAACCAGAATTTATCTGCTGCCCCACTGGGACCTCTGTCTTTTCTTAAAAGCTGTCATACAAGCTACTAACTATTTGTTTTTGTTATTCCTCCACATGTGTTGTGCTTGCGGGGATGCTGCAGGAGTGTTAGTATTCTGTTTAGAAGTTAGTCTCGTTCAACCAGACTCTTGTCTGCGCAAGCTACGCCTACAGAGAGTCGTTCAGTCAGAACGACGCTTACCAGAAATCTGGTAAATAATTTTATTGATCAAAGGTAGACACACTTTTCAACTTTTGAATGAAGAATTTGAGTGGCGCAAAATTGCATTGACTATTTGAATTCATGAAAAAACTTACCTGTACATGCATTCCTGAAGTATCCGTGTATTTATTCACTATTAGCTCGAAGCTAGAAGGCGACCGTGATCCTATGTACAATTAAAATCTGCCACACTACTCCCACACACGCAAGCAGGCATACACTACACACATGGAGGCAGGTCCTTAAATTGCCTTAGTTGTTAATGGGACGTTAAACAAACTTAAACCAAACCAATCATTAGTTAATATATATATACTAATTTAACTAACCTATCACACATAACTTCTTGACAGTATTATAACAATTCTGATTGATTGAATGTAATCCTGTGACTTTAATTAATGAGTGGTTCAATGTTACAAATGAGGTACTGTATGATGTATTGATGGTGGCGCTTTCTTTATACAAAAACTTTATCAAAAAATATAGTAGCTTAAGAAAACAAGTAACGGCATGACGTAGGCAGTAGTAATGAAAATTAAACCCTTTCAAACTTGTTGGTAATGATTGTACGATCTTGTGTTTCATACATCATAACGCGATATAAGCATTTTGTTGAGTCTTTATCGTGAAACGCGTGTATTAATAGCCATGGCCTTAAATTCGTCTGTTTACAATAATCTATTCTTACATATACCTGAGGACACGTCATAAAAGTGCCCAGTTGGAGCCGCGCAGTAGCGGATCACTGAGCTTTTGGGATATAAGCATAGCAACCTGCCATAGCTCTTTGCTATGGTTTTTTCATTTCAGAATATTTATTGTTCAGATCTTAGATACAAAGGAATTGAGCAACAGGCAAAGCCTATGAGCGCCCTCTCCTTACAGTTATAAACAGTTTACACACATCATATTAAATTGAAGTAATGATAAAACATGTATATTATGTACATGAATATTGATATTTGCATGTCATTATTATTATTTTATTTTTTGGTAATGGTTGTACAAAAACTTNAAAAGACGTGCTATATCTCACTGCATGATTGTATGAGGTGACTAATGAGGAGGCCCCTGGAGAGTCAGTGGAAACCAGAATTTATCTGCTGCCCCACTGGGACCTCTGTCTTTTCTTAAAAGCTGTCATACAAGCTACTAACTATTTGTTTTTGTTATTCCTCCACATGTGTTGTGCTTGCGGGGATGCTGCAGGAGTGTTAGTATTCTGTTTAGAAGTTAGTCTCGTTCAACCAGACTCTTGTCTGCGCAAGCTACGCCTACAGAGAGTCGTTCAGTCAGAACGACGCTTACCAGAAATCTGGTAAATAATTTTATTGATCAAAGGTAGACACACTTTTCAACTTTTGAATGAAGAATTTGAGTGGCGCAAAATTGCATTGACTATTTGAATTCATGAAAAAACTTACCTGTACATGCATTCCTGAAGTATCCGTGTATTTATTCACTATTAGCTCGAAGCTAGAAGGCGACCGTGATCCTATGTACAATTAAAATCTGCCACACTACTCCCACACACGCAAGCAGGCATACACTACACACATGGAGGCAGGTCCTTAAATTGCCTTAGTTGTTAATGGGACGTTAAACAAACTTAAACCAAACCAATCATTAGTTAATATATATATACTAATTTAACTAACCTATCACACATAACTTCTTGACAGTATTATAACAATTCTGATTGATTGAATGTAATCCTGTGACTTTAATTAATGAGTGGTTCAATGTTACAAATGAGGTACTGTATGATGTATTGATGGTGGCGCTTTCTTTATACAAAAACTTTATCAAAAAATATAGTAGCTTAAGAAAACAAGTAACGGCATGACGTAGGCAGTAGTAATGAAAATTAAACCCTTTCAAACTTGTTGGTAATGATTGTACGATCTTGTGTTTCATACATCATAACGCGATATAAGCATTTTGTTGAGTCTTTATCGTGAAACGCGTGTATTAATAGCCATGGCCTTAAATTCGTCTGTTTACAATAATCTATTCTTACATATACCTGAGGACACGTCATAAAAGTGCCCAGTTGGAGCCGCGCAGTAGCGGATCACTGAGCTTTTGGGATATAAGCATAGCAACCTGCCATAGCTCTTTGCTATGGTTTTTTCATTTCAGAATATTTATTGTTCAGATCTTAGATACAAAGGAATTGAGCAACAGGCAAAGCCTATGAGCGCCCTCTCCTTACAGTTATAAACAGTTTACACACATCATATTAAATTGAAGTAATGATAAAACATGTATATTATGTACATGAATATTGATATTTGCATGTCATTATTATTATTTTATTTTTTGGTAATGGTTGTACAAAAACTTGATTTTACAAAAAATGGCAATTGAAATTATGCTGGTGGACAGCACATAGTACAATTATGTACTGGTATCATTCCATACAGCAAAGTCATGTGAAAAAAGATAAACAAGAAAGTGTAATCTAGTTAAAGCGTCTTGTATCTTTAACGAATCTCTGAACCATCTCCAAGATACTTATATTCATATTGATATCGTGTCTTCGACATCCATGAAGAAAAGTCTGAGTATTTAATGGAATAATGTCATTAAGAGCAGAAATGGAGTTCAGGAGAATTTGCCTTTGATTAGTATGCTATGGTTTCATGGTAAATATGCATGTAATCGATTTGCGTTCATGCCAGCGTGAACATATAACTTTAAACCATCATATTCTATTCTCCTTTTGAACTTTTGGGTTCATTTTGTTCCGCAAATGTTGTCTTTGGTCGGAGTATTGTATCCGTCTCTTCATACTATAATTTTATAAAAATTATGTGACATTAGGATTTGTTTACTAGAGAAAAAAAATATTTCCCGGCAGCGAAGTTACAAGTGGAGACAAACTTTTAGGTTACACCAGTAAAAGGATTGTAGCCGAACAAATACATATATGTAATTTGTTAACAAACCAAACAAGTGTTGTTGTCGGAAATCTCGCTTTAACAAATTTCATTTCAAATCGCACAAGCGTCCATGAGTTTCAGCAGCTGGTAAGACAAGGATACAACAACGGTTTTAGAGAAGACGAAATATAGTGATTTTTGGACAACAAAGAAGATGATTATTCAAAATATTGTTCTATAAATAATTCGGATTTAGCTTTTTTTTTCGTTTTTACCTTTCAAACGTGTCGCAATAACTCAACTGTAGAACTACCAAGTAAAACAACCAAAAAACGGTTCAAGGTTTTAAACATGGCGGGGTCCTATGCTTATTCTTGGAAATGATAAATATTCCAACTGTATCTTTGTTACAAATAAATATTTCTAACTGTGGTATAATTGTATTTTATAAACCAACCAGTTTTTCATTCGTTGACTTTTTAGGCTATCACTTGTCATAACGCGTGCGGAGAATTTAAAACGAGGTCTCTGATTGGCCAACGTCAAAATCAGTGCGCCAATGAGGAATTCCGTTAGAAATGAAAGCATTTCTAATTATTTGCAACATATCTTTTTCCCTTTTTTAATTCGACCGACAGACCAATTAATGATCTTGTCAAATCTTCATATTGTCACGGATTAACGAATCATTGATCCCCTTGATACCGAAGCTTAATTTGGCATTTCGAAGATCAGTTGGAGTCCATCTTTAATTGTCAGAGCAAGAACAGCGCAGCAAATCTTTGTGGGTATTTGCATGTGCTAAATTACCTCGAATTATTCTGAAAATAATGGCAGATTGTACATGCATAGAAGCAACGTTTGAAACAAAGTACACTTTGACGCACGTTCGTTATTATATAAATGCAACCGACTTTATTTTAATTTCAAAAATGAACAAAAACAAAACAAAAACAAAATTTTGCTTACAACAGAGCTAAACTTTCAAACTTTGAAGGATAATGTCCAATTGTAAAGACAATAAGGTAATCCAGTTATGTTACTTAAGATTAATGTTTTCAACACAAAATGTTCCTCAAATCATGCTTAATTAAATTCAATTAAAACAAACTATATATCATAAAGAAATAACGCTATTTATTTTTTACACTGTCTTCCTGGCTTGCTGCTACTTTTTCTCAGTGTATATTACATTTTCGCCATTTTTTTATTTATTTGTTATGCTCATTACTCCTACACCCACTAAGGTTAGATTTTATGTCTTAAACTCTTCTTTGTTGATCCCACATGCACAGTAGCATTGGTCAACGATAATTCTGTCTTAGGCCTAACCCCAGCTGAGGGTTTTATTGTTTTTAAATAATGTATTAGCTTTCTCCTATAACAATAATATTTTGTTCTTGTAAGTGTTCTGTGTTTTTTCTGTGTCTTAATAAACAAAATGCAGATAATAATCCATATTTAAACACTTCAGAAAATATTCCTAAATTATATTATAAGGCATTTTCAAAAAATACTTGTGTACATGTGTGTTTAGACATATAAAGAGACGTAACAGGTATATCGCTTAAAACGATGTGTAGCTATGATAGATTGTTGAGCACAGGTGAACAGTTGATAATTGTTTTGCAAGAAAGAAATTTTCATCTACAAATAATAGCAACTTTTCAGTAAGTTCATTTAAGGATTGAACGTCTGTCAGATTGCAGTTGAAGCCAATATGAATGCAATTTGGGTGACAGGACGTTACGATTATTTATCTGTCACACAGATGGCATTCATATTGGCTGAGGTAAATCTCGAAAAATGTCTGTAGTTTATAGTAGTGAAGCATCCGTAGCACAAGGGTTTTTCTTCGATTCGCCAGCCTGAAGTATGAGGGTTGTTCTATCTTTGTAACCTCAATGTACATTGGTCCAGCTCTTACGATATGTCCAAAACTGGTCATTGAAGACTAACCTGTGGCCAACCCTCGTAGTTGATTGTTTAACATCTTGAATCATTTTAAATTAATGCCTATTAATCTCTCTTTTGGATTTAAATGTGTTCTGTTGTCTCGATCTCAACTCGAACTGAAATCAACTGTTTAAAAACAATCACGTGGCGGATTGCAATGAATCACGTGCACTTGATATAACACATATCAGGTAAGCGATTGAACGCTATTTGGCCTCTCTTCTGTCCTTTCCACGTTTTGTATATGTTAGCTTTTGTCTCCAGCTTGTTGACGACCTACCGATGCCCGAACAGGTGCAATGCCCAGCAATTACTGTAATTCAAGGCTACAGATAAACCTTGTGAGCATGCTAGCACGGACTATAATAATCCGTAATGATACCTGTTCGATCCCAACGGGCCCGGGGTGCATGTTTATATCACTCATATCTTTTGAGCTGTTCGTTAGATGCTAGTAAATAGCCACACATGTTACTGAAACTGACCATTTGACCGAATCTATGAAGACCTTGATTGACCGCACAGTATGGTGTCTGAAATTCATACCAACAATCAACGATCATCAAGGCCATTGGTTTTCTCGTATGTCTACACAGGGACCGGGGAACTTGTTACAGTAAGTTTATATGGACCTATCCTGATGTGTAGAGAGAATAACATTGGACTTTTGGGGGGTTTACATCGATTCTCGGTAGAAATGCCACCCATAAAACGACCCCTTCCTCACTTATCATTCGGGATTGCATCTTACCGGAAATTGATCTAAACCCCTAAAACATCTTGTGATATTCCGTGTACATCAACTGTAACTAGTCCTCGGGTCCCTGTGCTTTAAAGAACATCTCAACTCTCTGAGATCGATGCTGAAGGAGTAACGCGAAAATTAACATCACACAAAAACAGTATGCTACAGCTTTTATTTTTCTGCTGTCTGTTTGTTATTTATGTACTTGTTTATGGAGCTTCCGGTTTCCAAAACATGAACTTCCGGTTTCCGAAGCCGAGATTAATATGGGCTCATATTTCCGGTATAATGTATACAACGAATTTTACAAAGTTGAGAGTGTACTTCATCAATAAAAAAAGAGAATCGTTCAATTTCAAACTCATGTTGTGTGAAGCGACATGTTTCTTTTCGTTATGTGACAACACTAAATGTCTGTTAGAGACATCGCCGTTCTGACAAATGGTTTCGAAACAGCATGACCGTCGTCTCAGAGTATTAGATTTAATGGGATCCACACACAGTTATCACCAATAAGTCGGCTTTGTTCTGTTCCGTACCCATAGGTCATACTTTGTGTATCCGATAATTGATATGTCAATTCGTTCACGGAACGTGTTGTTTTTCTATTGTTTGGTTGTCAAGGGCGACACACGACGCTTTCAGAACTGTCACGATACAGGTAATCAACGTTTATATTAGATAGCATTCGACAATTTCTTCATTCATAGTAAAATGTTAATAAATCGACACATTCACCCCTGTTAATTGGTACTACACGTATCTCTACGGAAAATGATCATAGTTCGGGTTCAAATTACTTTTAGTACACGGTGATTTCTTCACTTTGTGATGTAAGCATGACTCGGCCATTTCGTTAGGACGATAATCGACGAGGGTCATTACGTCACTGTATCATGGTACAAACACATTTATTTATCTTTTATTTAATAAATTATTTTATAAATCTAGAAATATACATCATGCAGTGTGAACATGTGGTATAAGAAGTGCTTAACCTTCTGAGACATCTGGTCTCGTCCTTTTTTCCCACATAAGTTCTTTATTTTTGTTTTGGTATCCATTTCCGGTTGTGAACTAGCACTTTCTTGATAGTAACATCCCTGCTTCCCCAACCTTCGATGTCTTTCCATACTGTAGTTCAGATCTGAGTTTGACGCTGTGGTGTAAATATATTTCTAATTTACCTCATCAATCGGTTTTATGTACACCGAAAATTAAAAAATAAACGATCCTTTTTATCAGAAGATATTTTTTCAGGATAATAAAAATCCAAATAAACGATGTTATTTAAACGATGTTGCATATAACAATGAAAGATATTTCTTCCATATTCATTATTTTTTCATAATCTACCTCATGGGCCATACTGCAAAACCCCTGCCGTATATAAGTTTGATTATGCGAAATCCTATTCTCGCGTTTACGAAATAAATGCATACCATGTGATATTTTCCAAATTCACATTGTATATAATGTTACATAACCAGACATTTTCTCTGTCCTATTAAACACCTGCCTTTCGAGTTAATCTGTTTTTGTTAGCCGTAGTTATTTCCAATATGCAGAAGAGTTAGTCACAAGGGAGGGATTTATTTAAGTGTTGAGGTTCTTTGGTATCACAGAAATCTGTTCAAAAGGGCAATAATCGTGAACAATATTATCCCATATCTTATGTGAGTTTATTTCTGTTTAATCCAAAGGCTTAAAAAGTGCTTCAGAATAAATGTAGAGTCTCATTTTGTCACGATTCCGCCTCTTACTACACGAAATGATTTAATACGGAAGAAATCCTCCAATATTGAATAAACTGATACTTTGTTTGCAACATAACATTAAAATCCTAACAAGGAAATTGGATAATAGTGTTAAATAGAAATGTGTTTATCGCAAACCGGAAGTTAAAAGAACTAAAAAAAAACGGAGGTAAAAACTAGCCACGAAACCAACTCCGTAGATGGTACAAGAAACTCAAAAGACGGCTAATTGACAAAGTCTTACTTACAAGAATTTCAAAAACACTTTTCATTGGTTTATAACCTTGAATTATTGGACAATGCGCGTGCTGGGTTATTTTCGAACAGAACAACGGTCTTCCAAAAACCCTCCACCGCACAAGCGAGTCGCGTAACTGGTTCCATTAGTCGAATGCAGGTTCCTGCATTTAATTTTGTATATATTTGCTTACGGAGCCCCCTAAGGGATAGGTAAATGCTAGCGGACCAACAGGAAAATATATTTAACTTCTAGTTCTACTTAAAACCTGTCAAGCTCACGGTCAGAATGTCAAGTTCCGCTGAAGGTGACTTGAAATAGTATTTGTAAATCTGTCAAATGTTGATTTCATGTATTGAGGTGCGATGCTGATAGATTGGTGGATTTGATTGATTGAAATAAACATCTGACATGAAGCATGACGTCAGTGTTTATTGGTTATCGTCGTCTGTCGACCAAATGGCGAATATATCCAGGTTAATTCACAAAATAGGAAAACTGCCCACAGGGCCAGAAATGAGAGAAACGAGCAGCTAGTTGTGAAATGATGAAATAAAGGCATCACGTGACAAATGTTAGCGCGCGCAAAATAAAGCCTAATTGAAATAATTAGATTATCTGGATCACCTTGTTTATCATCGCCGTACGGAGGTAGAAACGAAGGTGACATTCATTACATCGCAAGCGGCCGCCTTCGTAAATTATTTTTTCCAACAATTTCTCATCCTCGTTATATGTACACACATACGTTGATTATTTCTTAAACAAAAATATATACAATATAAAAGTGTTCCTCTTGACTACACTTCGAAACGTTATCAAAGTAAGAGGGAGTGGTTAGAGAGAGGAATTAAAGAGAAAATTATTATTTATACAAGCGACATAAATGTTTCGACAACCTAAGGGTGTATGCCACCTTACACATTATAGCTGTAATTTGTGTTAGAAGTTTCTCCTTCACTTATTTTTAATAAGCTTTATGTAGTATTCTGGAATTGATACTTTAAAGCACTCATGCTTGAGGTTTAATGTGTCATAATTAAATAACAAAAAAACTTACCATTGATATTCGTGTTGTAAATGGGAACTCTTTTTGAAATGAGGTACGTTAAGTCCATGAAACAATAAAATGACATACAGCCTTAAATTGTTAAAAATGAAAACAAGCCTTTACTTTATAAATTATATGTCAGCTAATTACATACTATTTATAAATATTCATGAAGTTGCGTTACGGGCGTAATGGATTTATTGGTCAAACGATTGTTAAATTAATTATGATATCTGATTCCGTTTTGTTTTATTATATGTTTTTCTCTTTACAGACTGTCGTCAATGATCACATCAGTGAAGCATAAAGGGAACTCGCCGACACAAAAGAACGTCAAATAAAAGGACACTCGGAGTGCGAGAAACGACCAATATCTGTATCAGCGAACACGGGTTCGGAGTGTGCTTGGAAATTAAGAGCGCCCTGATCAGAAAAACAATTTGCGTTCGCTGAGTCATTTTCATTATGAATGACGATTTCTCTGGATATCATATACCAAATGTCACTGGTAATAACTCAGCAGTTTTGGATGTATTCGACACGTCAACCATGGGTAATTACGTCTCAACTGTGGAAGAAATTTCAGGACTTCGGAAATTCGAGGAATGGTATAAACCCATACACGGATACCTAGCGGCCATTGTTTGTGTTTTTGGAGTGATCGCTAATATATTAAATATTGTAGTATTGACGAGAAAAAATATGCAAACTTCCACTAATGTCATTCTAACTGGATTAGCTATATCGGATGGCGTTACTATGGCCGCTTACTTCCCTTGGGCTCTTTGGATGTACATTATATATGGAACGGACGTCAGTCCGAAACGGGACACGCTTGAATGCGCACGTTTCCAGATGTGGTACGCCATTTTTAGTGTGATCGTCCACTCTATATCAATATGGCTGACCGTCACTCTTGCAGTATTTAGGTATGTAAATAATATCCATTTTTATTAATTCCGGCTTTGACCGGAAGTTTGTGGGTGGTTTTTTTTCGTTAATTCGTTTCTATCTCAGTGTTAAGGTATGTAGAATGTTCATTTTAACCTCTTCCGGTTTTAAGCGGTAGCGTTTGTTTGTTCATTTTTTCGTTTCCTGTTAATGCACGCACAAGTATAGTATAAATATTTTTTGCGGTGTACCGTACCTTCTGTTTAGGCAAAATAATTTGTTGTATGTTATCTTTGATATTTTAACATGCATAAAGTTATATTGACTATTGAGTATTCCTTTGGATCTATTCCGTAGTTTACGGAATTTCGCTGTTTACTGTACAAAGGGCGTACTTCAAAAGTCACGGTGCTACATAGTTGTTGAACAATATAATATTTCAAACATCCGACAAACGTCGTGCTCAAACTTGTCAAATAAACGACTCGATTGTCGAATACTTAATATGTTTACGTTTCTCACCTTACCGAAAAGGATTGAACGGTATTTTTCAATTTCAATACCGGTATGAACGCAAATAGGTTATACGCACATTCTAAATTTTTAGTTATTTTTTTACCTTATTACCGATATTCTCTTATATTTTCGATATTGAAGTGTCTATATCGTCGGTCCATACGAGGTTCCTTGAACAGCCTAACGTCACCAAAATGTTTGCTTCTAACGGTTGTCTGATGTTATACAAAGCGGGAGGAGAAGCTTCAAAATGACACTGATCAAATTGCGTTCATAGCTCAATGACCGCAATTTCCTCTTAGCATGCTTATAGAAGAACTTGCAAAACTAAAATCAAAACCCTTATAATCTGTATTTAATTGTTAAGACTCAATCGCGAACATTTCTTAAATACTTTGACATATCTAAATATCCTCTTATTGTGCGACAACACATAAGACTGCAACCATAAGTCACTTCTAACCGTCATTCGTCGTTCTTTCTGCCTCCTACCACGATGCTCTGATATGATTTAATCCTCTCTTGACTCTTCGTCTCCGTGTCTCTTTGGGTCTATCTCCTCTTCTTTTTCTCAGTTGCTGTTCTTTTTGCTACGCTCATGTCTTAGCCTTTATCACTTTTTCAGTTTGATATCTGTTCCCAGAGTTTTCTTGTTCGTTGTCCAGTTAAAGTCTTTGCCTGGGTATTTTCTATTTGGAATTGTATATCTTTTGCAAAGAAGTGCTAAACAACGCAGAACGTTGAAATCCCCTTGATTTGCCATCCAATAAGCTGTTTTCACGTTACCGAAGTTAATCATAATTTTATTCTTTCTTGATACGAAGGTTTATTTCAGACAAGTTTCAGTTAACAAAAATTTGTCGTTGCTTTCCTGAGCCTGGTTTTGATGACCTGACTGGTACCATCATCTTCACTACATGTAACTATGTGTTCCGTATGTAGGGGGCAGCGGTGGCCAAGCATTTAAGTCGTCTGACATGCTGCTACCACTAGTCCTCCACCACTGGGTCGCGGGTTCGAGACCTACGTGGGGCGGTCGCCAGGTACTGGCAGTAGGTCGGTAGTTTATCACCGGGAACTCCGGCTTTCTTCCACCACAGTAATCTGGCACCTCCTTAAATGACCACAGCTGTTAATAGGACGTAAAACACAAACAAACCAAACAAAAGTCCCGGATATGTGAAGTCCTCTACCCCTTTTAGACCCTGATCTACGAACTTAATTGGAGTGTTGTTGATGTATATGAAGGATATGGCCTGTGTGTTCCTAGAGTTCACTTTTAGCCCGTATTTCTTTGCATTATTTTAAGTTTAATTGCCTTAAACTCCGTGCTTTTCTTGGTGCCTGATAAGGGTCAAATGTCCTCAGGGTTATCAAAGTCCCGCATGATCGAGTTATTGGTCTATCTTAATATGTTCCCTTTTTCTTAAATTGTTTTCATAACCAATTAATCATATTTAGAAGATTGTTTGTCACCTCCTCTGTCCAAAAACATAAGCAGTATGGTTGTGGTTTTGTTATTGTGACTAGCAAAGAGTTCAACATTGATGCCATCAATAAGTTAAATGAGTTTTCCTCGTTTCCTGACGCCTTCTTTCATCTCCTTATTTGATGGGTTTACTATTAAGAGGTTTAACATTTCAGCGTAAGGTTGGAACTGTGGGACAATGTCAGCTGATTTACAGTTCAGTTCAGGGAGTAACATAACATCCTCGATTCGTCGATACTCCAGGGGTTACGCTCGCTTACGCTCTCTGTACCCCTGGAGTATATCATGACGAAATTGTCGGCAATTGGCAAGCTATTTGATTGGTCTGAGGTTAAAAAAAACCTTCACCAATCGTTAGGCTTATACCTGTCCTTTTTAAGATAATAGAGCAGCGACACTCGACATCAAAGCCAGTCAATTTTTTGGGTACGCTGACTCGCGATTCGTTTGATGTATATCAAATGACCAAGCTAATCTACTTGATTACATCCATAGCGTGGCTCATAATTAAAAAAAAATACTTAGGCGTTATTCCTTTGGTGCATTCTGTATAATTAATTATTCATGCAAATAATCACGAAAGTAAATATTCGCGAAATTCAAATCGATTTAGTATGTACTGAAACAGTTAAACAAGAAAACCTCATTTTGCGACAGTAGATATAAAAATAGTTATTTTCTTAACAACTAAACGCCGCATTGGGCCAGTTCTAAATCGAGATGAGGGGGTTCATAGACTCTTGCACATCTATGACCACGTATTAAACAAAGCGTAGCTGAATCGATTCATTTCGGTACATATATAACAACTATTGTACATACGCTTACAGCGTAGCCGAACGACATCGATTGTGTGGACAACTCGTTCGCTTCACTGGCCATTTGTCTGATGAAGGTGACAGTGAACATACCGTACTAGTCATCGAGACGTCACATAGAAACTCTTATTGGTTGTGTAAAAAGAACCTTTTATAATATTTTCTAGTTAACCTTTTACCTGTATTCGTTGACATTATTAGAAGATATAATATCGTAAACCATTATTTTAAAGCTGTTTTGTTTTTATTTTCAGGTTTATATTCATACGTTTCCCACGGCGAGGAACAAGATATTGCAATATACAGCGAGCAAAATTGGCGGTTGTAATCGTCGTTATCGTCGTAACCATCGTCTGTATACCAAACTCTGTTAATTACGAGATTTACGATGGCTTCGCAGGAGAAATCATTGGGCCCCAATGGGGGAACGCTTCAGTGTATTGGGTAAATCAAAAGAAAAACACCGACTTTCAAGAATTTATCAACAAATTTAATTTCTGGATTCAGGCATTGCTCGTAAAACTATTACCATGCGTAATGCTTACAGTTTTCAGTTTTCTACTCGTCAAGACGATGAGAGATGCGGAAAAACGCCGAAAGAAGCTACTGAGCAAGACTCCGGTCTCTGATGGAGAGAGCGGCGCCACATCAAGTGGAGGGGGAAATCACAAAAAGAACAAGAAAGGCAACAGAAGCAATAGAACAACAACCATGTTGTTACTGGTCGTGTTGTTATTTCTTCTGACGGAGACCCCCCAGGGAGTTCTGAGTGTCCTCAGCGGCCTCATAAAGGGATTTTTCCGGAACGTATACACCCCTCTCGGGGACCTCATAGACATTGTGGCCTTGATCAACAACGGAATTAATTTTGTTCTTTACTGCACCATGAGTAAACAATTCCGAGACACATTTTTTAACATTTTCCTTCGGAACTCTCCGGGAGATCGACGAAAGACTACGACAACATACATCACCACGCAACAGACGCATGCTACTAAGGATTCGGACGTGTAACACACGTGTTAATCAGCAAAGGATGCGTGCATGGACGTGTAATACGCCTGCGAATTATACGTATATATTATAAATATATTGTTAATTATATATTAAAAACGCATTCATTCAAAATGGATTGGTATGGACGTGCAAGCCGCGCATGCGTGTATGCGTGATATGGCAAAGATGTTTTCACTAACTTGGTCATTTTCATGGATAATCACGTGATTATTAAATAGAGTACACGTGTATGGAAAAGCACGTGTTCTGCAGAAGATATGTATAAAAGACTCGCCATCACGTGATATTCATTCATATGAATAATTACGTAAGAAGGTAATGTATCATAATATTTTGTAAATATATCTATAAATATATACAGTATATCGACTGAGCCATATATCTCTCCATATAATTCTATTTATCGGTCTATTTAAACGTGTTGTATGGTTACTGGTCGACCGTCATATACAATATGTTTCCGTGGCGTTTCGTTTTGACAAATCTTCTGTATGTCACACAGGACCTGTTTCCGTGGCTGGTATTTCTTTTTGACAAAAAAAATAAACTGTTTCGGTGGCGCGCTGTGTTTAAACTGCGTTTCTTGTAACTCGCTAAACATTTCTAAAACTTTTCACTGAAAATGGTAATTAGCTTTGTGTATCTCCAATATTTCTCCAAATCACTGAGAAAGTGTCAATTTTTATTGATTAATCGTGGGAATAGAACAAAAAATGAGCTTGAGCGCAGAAAATGAGAACGAACTTGGCTATTGGCTAATTCCGATATTGCATTTCGCAGCAGCTATGGGAAAAACAGTATCCCCGACTTTCAAGGCATACATGTGTATTTACATGTTAAATGAAAAGTAGAAATAACGAAATTCCAGATGAACGATACAAGAAATGTCTCGATATAATTTTATTTACGATTACCAGGAAAATTGACACTGTAGCATTCTTGGTTAACCAATGCAGCGACACGAATCGAGGATTATTTTTTGTGAATATTGTTATTTCGTTTAAAATTTGAAATAGCAAGATTTCACTATACATGTAAACTGTCTGTAACATTGAAAAAAGTTATAAATTTCACTATTTTAGATGCTAAAATTGTTCCGTATTATTCGTGTTTTCAGAAATAGTACATTTTTTTTTATTATGTTTGCTATTTGTATAGGATGTTTTGTTGCTGTGTAACCACAGTATCGGCCTGTCTATCACATACACAATAGATTTGAAACAAAATTTGGTGTAATATGATTTTTTTCTCTCAAATGTGTTGAATATTTGTATACACACATGTCGTAATACTCTAAGCGATTTTTTCATTAAATTGATTGCCTTACCAAAGGTTGCTTGATGTGTAGGTCTGCGAAAAAAACTTACACTTAAATTGGAAAACTTAAAGGCAATGTATATCGGTTTTGATTGATGTCATGTCAAAAAGGTATTTGTATGCTTATATAATTCCTTTGGGAAGCAATGTATATCTTACTCAATTTGTTTTTTTCGTAAATGGGTTTTTATTTATGATTTTTTTTTTTTTTTATGTTCATATATCTTTTAAGGGAAAGAATTACCCAATGAAATGAGCGTGTTTATCACACTTGTCTCACACATCTTTTTACGTGATTGAATGTTATGCCTGTTTTTTTTTTTTTATTAAATTGGTGTTTATAACAAATATAAAATATCCCGTACAATCAAATTTTAACATTAATGTGTTTCATGACGTCATTATATGTTGTTATGACGTCGTCGCATCGTGTTATTCATTGGCATATTTCAGACATTATATAACTTCATGCGATTGAAGGTTTGAGATCGCTCATAACCCCGTGTATTAAGGAGCCTCGCTAATCCGGACACGTCAACGTATGTCTACATAGGAATCTCCCTAATTGGGACACTTAATGTCTGTATCCAAAGGAATGTTCACATTTGACAATTTTCTGAACCCTACTACTCTGGACAACTCAATGTTTGTGTATACAGGATTTTCGCTAGTGCAGACATTTTAGCGTCTTTTCGCTAGCAAATACACTTAAATTGCCGCGAAGAAATTTCTTGTTGGTCTTCGCACATCCGAACACTTCGGTGAGGGAAACACCTTTCTTGGTGGTCTTTTCCGGTATTTCCATGTTTCTTTGACGACTATCCTGAAAAAGAAGTGGTGTTTCTTTGAATTTAAAAAAAGAAATGTAACCTAATGACTTCCATTGTAAATCTTTGCAAATAAGTAAATTTTAAAATTGAACATTGTCTTTATTTTTCGTTCTTGCATCGATGCTACATTTCAATTTCCGTAAGGTGAGATATTCGAATCGGCCGAATTAACGAGGTTCCACAATCAACATTTGTACACGTCATGAATTTGATGAGATTTATGATATTTTTTCATTATAGACTTTATCTATTGTAAACCACATGTTGAAACAATGTATGTACAATGTGTATAGTTATAATTGAACCAAAAAAACAAAATTCATATACTGATATACTTACTGTAAGTCACGTCATTTTCGCGAGAAAAATATTTTCGCATTAATTTTAGATGAAAATCTTTGAAATTCAACTATATTACGATAAGGCATTTTGTTCATTTGAACAGGGCATTTTATAATTTGTTTTGCTTCTTCCACCTAGTCTTTGCGAATATTTTTTTCGGACGCAATCGCATAAAATAGTTTTCCGCGAAAAATCGAGTAATTTACAGTATCCTCCATTGCGCCATCTCATTTTATTTTTTGTGTCTGAAACCGAAGACTTAGTTTTAGTGAATAAACAGGTATAAAATACGTTCATTT
Organism: Mizuhopecten yessoensis; assembly: GCF_002113885.1. NCBI lineage: Eukaryota > Metazoa > Mollusca > Bivalvia > Pectinida > Pectinidae > Mizuhopecten > Mizuhopecten yessoensis. Next base: position 1,722,446 of record NW_018408252.1, on the reverse strand, counting down.
TGCTTTTCTGTTCTTATGCATCCTGAAATCGATGCCATTTGTTTTGTAGTGTAATTTCCTCTATTACACCATTCATGTTTAACCCCACACAAAATATGTATGCTAATGTATTTTTATCAATGGTATATAATTTTTTATAATAAACTTAAGTTGAATATATATCATAGGAGTACTTATTGGTTTATTAAAAAGGTGGAAATTATTTTATTGCGAATGGTTCGAATCACTTAAAGTTCAAGACGTTTTTAGTTTTGCTTTAGTTAATTCACGATGAAAGGTGATCACGAATTCAAATCTGTCGCCCAATTTATTCAGACAATTTCAGCAAGGATCATGTTATTATATTGTATTTGTCGTTTTTCTTTTCTCTATTATTCAAATCCCCACGATAGACCGTATTGCCTGCCGCAATCGGGAACCGTCGGCACTTTCCGTAAACGAGAAAATATTTTCTCGTTTACGGAAAGTGCCGAAGGTTCCCGAATGTTGCTTGCCATTGTTCCTGCTCTCCGCATGGTGGAGAGAAATGTTACTAAGACAGGTAATCCAGTCTGATCCTCGCGAAAATAATTCATCGGCGAAAATTAAGTGATTTGTAACATCCACATTTTAATGTGTTAATTCGACACAGCTTCAATTCAAATCAATAAGCAAAACGTTTATATAACTCTGACATTTGCAGTTTGTAGTATAGAGGTCGTTGGAAGTTGATTTTTTATTTGTTAAACTCGAATTCATTTTAAATTTTACAAATCATTTTTGTGGTATTTTTCATCTAGTTGTCCGGACCCTTATAACCAGGAAAATGTATTTGAATTCAAGGGTTAAATTTTCTGACACTTGCTTTTTTTGAAATAAAAGGTAAAAAAAAAAAAAAAAAAATGTCCAGACGCTTAATAATCCGGACATTTATTAAATTTTAGAACTCTACATTTCCGTTTTAGTGATACCTATGGTAAGATTTAGTTCCTCAGTTACACAAATATCCGGATACACGTGTCCCCAAAAGACCGTGAAATCACTTTGTACATTGTCCGAATAAATGAAAATTTGTATAAAATAAATATGTGATATATAGATTTAGTTCCAAACAATTAATAAAACAGTGAAATATCTGGAATTTGTTTTATTTTGTTTAAAAGTTTGTGTTGCTTTCTGTCCTGTTCTGGGCCTGTCACAATCTCCATGGGATTTTTTAGGATTTTCCCAAGAGTTGGAAAAAAAGGTAAAATCCAGATTTTAACATTTAGTTAATATCTGTATGTAACACATCAATTCACTTTTTTCCCATATGAAAAATCCTTGTTTCAAATTTTAATTGTGTCGACATCATAGCACGAAAATGTCATGCACGTGAGACAAAAAGACTTCTCAAATGCTAAGTTTGTTCTGATCACAAATAGTAATTGAATACTTTTTTATGAGTATTTGAAAACAGACTTCTGTTTCAAATGTCAAACAAAGGGTGCAAATGACCGGTGTCTCGACCCCAAACCGCTGAAAACAACTCGCGGAAGCCACAGTGTGCCGAGTCAGTAAATTCAGCTGTCAGAAAACATCGAGACATTTCGCCATGAAGGACTCTAATACTACAGGTAGTCAGAGGGACGGTTAATATGTTGACTTATTCCGCCCAGTATCGGGGAAGGCAAAACAGGGACTGTTAACCTAAGTCCATGTAACAGCTGCAACCTTACATACATCGGGAAAAATGGCCGGAAATTTGGGACACGCCTAAAAGAGCACCATAAATACTTTGTGTCTACAAGTCTACACTAGAAATACAAGAAAGACATCGAAGAAACAATATAATAAATCAGCCATTACAGACCACGATAACAACCACATCATAGACTGGAACAACTCGGAAGTGTTTGAACGGGAGGACAAATTGAAAGTCCAGGAAATCAAAGAATCAATTTGTGCTACGTGGGAAAGGGTATATAAACGAATAGAGACGAGGGGGCACCCAGCTGAGTCATCTTTCTGACACCAATTTTAACTTCCAATAAGGGGCGGAATCGGTTAACATATTACATTGTAGCACTCCTTCTGTGGCTTAGTGAGTTTTTTTCCGGGGATAAAGAGTCAAGACACTGGGCATTTGCACTCTAACTTGACAAAAGAAACAGCCGTTTTCGAAAGCTCGCAAAACACGTTTTCAATTAATGTTTGTGTTCAAAGCAATCATAGCATTTGTTATTTTTACCAAACTAACGAATCGCATTGCGAATGGATACGTCTTGCTATTTCCCCAAGTACGGTACTCTACTCGACTGGATTTCCCTAAGAGGAATTACGATAGACAAAATTACGAAAATGAAGAAAAAATAAATAACGTCTTTTCATGGTAATTTGGAGGAAACGGCTCAAATTAGCCATCATACGAAAGACCGAAACCCCATCCTCAAAACACACAAAATAATAACAAAACGAAGAACTTTTGTTTATTGTATCTGGAACTCGTCACTTGAACAGCAAAGTCAATTTATTACTAAGAAAATCAAGAATTCATTCATTCTCTGTTAAACAAAAAACACCTATCTGAAAAGCACACATCCGATTCATCTAAATTATCAGGTTACCACAGCTATTGTTTGGAATTTATCTACACACCGGTCAATGAAGTCTCGTTCAACCAGACTCTTGTTGTCTGCGCAAGCTATGCCGAACAGAGAGTCTAGTTAAGGAGGCTCAACCCTTTCGCAATTAGCCAGCACAACTCAATTTAAGTTTCACATAATGGTTATGTCAAAATGTAGAGATGATTAAATGAAAATATAAGCATTCCGATAAACTGGGTGGGTGGGTG
>NW_018408252.1:1675266-1719546 GCF_002113885.1 Mizuhopecten yessoensis | reverse complement strand
GGGGGTTGTAAAAAAAACGAAAATATATTTTTCAAAACTCTAACAACAATACGATAATGAAAACAAACATTGCTAATCAACCCTACAAATATTTTATTTATCATTAAATATCTACAACATGTTACAAAAAGCGTTTTTTATTGAAATTGTATGGATAAAAGTTACTAAATACAAGCTAAAAGCAAACAGGGCACACAGTTTCATACAAAGAGAGTGAAAAATTGAACCAAATACACACAAAGTCTTTAAAATCAATTCGTTGTACATTTTACAATAATTTTGATCCTGATGAGAGTTGTCTACCTTGAAAAAAATCGGAACTTTTTGCAGAGGGATAGAATTTATACAATGACACTTATTTTATTTACTATACCAAAAACGACGGAAATAAATTAAATTACTATATTTAATTGTCAATTTACTGTTCTTTTATGGAACAAAATTACTCTCAATCATGTACACTTTGGACATCATTCCATAGTCTGCTTACCCTACATATGTAACCGTAGGCTATCACATGGTATGCCGTTATTACGTGCACGCACATGCACTTGCATTTTATAGGGATCTTGATATTTTACAAACCACTATTTTCACAGAGTATTGTAATTGCATTTGTGAACCGATTTATCTGGCAGAGCGTAACTCGCTGCTCGACAACACAAGTCGTAGCGACCAAGAGCTTGTGAACTACTGTTAGCACGTGATACGTACAGGTGAGGTCGGTAAACAAAACACATCAGTCTGCATACCATGCGCCTCATATACGACCTAAGTGAGGTCGCCTGATCGTTAAAGTTAATAAAGAACTTGTATGTCAGAGCTTTATTTCTGAAGTACGTGTGATTACACATGATTTCCAAGTAATCAGAAAGTCTCGATATCGGGTGTTGACATATCATCGTCACGCACGCGTACTATTCGGTGATACGCAATACGGAAATGACGACACGAAAATACGTCAGAACGAGGCTCACCAGAATTCTGGTAAATGAGTTCATTGGTCAACGTTAGACACACCCTTTTCAACTTTTGAAGTCAGAATTTTAGTGGCGCAAAATTGCATTGATTATTTTAATTCATGAAAAATATACCTGTACATGTGTTCCTGAAGTATCCTTGATTTCACTATTATCGAGAAAAATGTAAGAAAATGCCAGAGTGAGAATTTGTAGTGTTTCGAATGGTGTAAAGGTAAAATCTCACTTGCTTTGCATGCTTTTTTCCAACCTCGGTCAGCCTTGTTGGCTTTGTGCTCAGTTATGAGTTATTCGGTGGAGAAATATGGCATTATTCTGGAGATGAGACACATTTTCTTACATTTTTCTCGATAATAGTGAATACACGGATACTACAGGAATGCATGTACAGGTAAGTTTTTTCATTAATTTCACTATTCTTTGAAATGTTTTAACGGCGTTGACATAACGTCCGGACACGAAAGTAAAAACACTGCCCTTTGGTGATGGTAATTTTAAGGACTTCCCACCCATCGTAATACACATGTTTTTCTTGTCGTGTATTCGTGTCGTCATTTCCGTATTGCGTATCGGGCATTCCATTACCGTAGTGTAAATTATAGTAACACCGGGTAAACAATAGTACACGTGCGTGACGATGATATGTCAACACCCGATAATCACACATACTTCTAAAATAAAGCTTATGATAGAAAGACATTAATTAACTCACAGTAAGACACTGACATAAGATCAGACGACTTCAAGAAGGTCGTATATGAGGCGCATGGAAAGCAGACTGATGCGTTTTGTTAACCGACCTCACCTGTACGTATCACGTGCTAACAGTAGTTCACAAGCTCTTGGTCGCTACGACTTTTGTTGTCGAGCGAGTTACGCTCTGTCAGATAAAACGTTTCACAAATACAGATTCGTAAAATATCAAGATCCCTATAAAATGCAAGTGCATGTGCGTGCACGTGATAACGGCATACCATGCGATAGCCTATGGTTACATATGTACATGACATGTATAAACGGGCTATGGATTGATGTCCAAAGTGTACATGATTGAGAGTAATTTCGTTCCATAAGAGAACAGTAAATTGACAATTATATATAGTTATTTATTTTATTTCCGTCGTTTTTGGTATAGTAAAGAGAATAAGTGTCATGGTATAAATTCTATCCCTCTGCAAAAAGTTCCGATTTTTTTCAAGGTAGACAACTCTCATCATGATCAAAATTATTGTAAAATGGAGAATAAATGAATTTTAAAGACTTTGTGTGTATTTGGCTCAATTTTTCACTCTTTTTGCATGACTCTATGTGTCCTGTTTGCTTTAAGCTTATATTAAGTAACTTTTATCCATACAATTTCAATAAAAAAAACGCTTTTTGTAACATGTTGTAGATATTTTATGATAAATAAAATATTTGTAGGGTTGATTAGCAATGTTTGTTTTCATTATGTTATTGTTGTTATAGTTTTGAACAATGCCACACACTCAAAAAAATGTGAAAGTGTTGAATTTGACAAAAATTCAATTTTTCAGTATTTTTTACAAAAAAAAACCCAAAGATTATCAGAATGCTTAGATTTTCATAAAATCATCTCTACATTTTGACATAACCATTATGTGAAACTTTCATTGAATTGTGCTGGCTAATTGCGAAAGGGTGGAGCCACCTTAAAGTACTGTGTTTGACCAGATTCTTGAATCACAAGTGATTACGCATCTGGTTGAACGATACTACAAGTGATCAAGCGTCCGATTAAGCGAGACTACGGTCAATGTCAACTGAAGCTGTGTATATGTTACCTAATGATTTGTTCGCTGCAAGCGGAGAATATCGATGACAGTATCTTCTTGTTTCGTTTTGAAATAAATACATATGAACTTTATTCATTTTACAACAGTTATGAAAGGTTTTTTCCAAATGTATAAATCACTCTTCCTGGCTTGGATGGAAACGTGGAGAGGGACTTAATGTGGAACGAACACCACGTAGTCGGGCAGGTTACCAAATACTGTTTAACGTCCGATCGGAGAGTCAAACCGCGACCGCCTTGGTGAAAGGCGAGTGCGCTTTCCACTGAGCCACCCGACCACCCGATAACCAAATAGCACTGGACCAATGAGACGCCGTTGATCAGGTAGCTAGTAATTGGAGGTCCAGGGTTCAAATCATGGCCCGGCCCCATTGCATGTTTACTTTCAGAACTCTGTTGTAGATCAATTTTCTTTATTTTATCTAATTATTTGTTCATGACAGATCCACAAGTATCGATTTCCTTTTCATAAATTATTTCGTAAAGCTATTGTCGTGCTTGTGAAAGTCCCCAATCCATAGTCAAAAGTTTTGAAGGTGAAACGAGGATATTTAAAATCTATAAAAGCGGAGTGACCTTGGCCCATGTAACTTGTTTTTCATTTCATTAAGCCAATTAAAACACATTACAACAAAAAAACATGACATTTTTTTCTTTAAAGATAGCAAAACATAATGGAGCATGCATCTTTAATTCAAACATGATAACGAGGACATAATTACATATTGATTCAGCAACAAATCTAAGTGCTATAATTTTCTAACTTTGAATGCTGTGATGCAGATAGATAAACAGGCAATTCGCAAAATAAAGATCAAATAAAAGGGACATTTTAAGACAACCTTGAAAAATGAAGCCAAACCCTGTCGTTAAATTTCGGCATTTTATAGGAGCACGCGATAAATGTTTCAAAATAGACCTCCATGACATCAAAGCATTTTATCTGTATTGCCCCAGTTATTGCTTGCATACCTATACAGATGTCAACAGGTTATCTTACTAACATTTGTTTCTAAAAATTAATCTGACGCTTGTTGTTTAGGCAATCTGTTCCATCCCCCATCAATTATCAAGCTATTGTTATACAGCCGGAGCGTAAACGACGGGAGGCAACTTGGATAAAAGAATGTCGGATCAGTTTGCTTAATAGCAGACGCGTGACAGATAATCGGTCGGTAATTATCGGAGCAGTGTCACATAGAAAGAAACGTTGCAAGGTCATTGTCTCTTTTAAAATGTTTTGCAGTAACAGGGACAATCCTAGAGTTGACATGTGCCTCTGGAAAAAGCGCCGAAGCTAAATAACGAAATAACGCCATAAGGAGGGAGAAAAGACGCCTACTACAGCAACAACTGTGCCAACAACCACAACAGTGCCAACCACAACCACAACTGAGCCGACTACAACCACCACAACTGTGCCCACAACAACCACAACTGTGCCGACCAAAACCACAACTGTGCCCACAACAACCAAAACTGTGCCGACCAAAACCACAACTGTGCCGACCACAATCACAACTGAGCCAGCTACAACCACAACTGTGCCAACAACCACAACAGTGCAAACCACAACCACAACTGAGCCGACTACAACCACCACAACTGAGCCCCCAACAACCACAACAGTGCCAACCCCAACCACAACTGAGCCGACCAAAACCACAACTTAGCCCACAACAACCAAAACTGGGCCGACCAAAACCACAACTTAGCCCACAACAACCAAAACTGTGCCGCCCAAAACCACAACTGCACCCACAACAACCACAACTGCGTCGACCAAAACCACAACTGTTCCCACAACAACCACAACTGGGCCGACTACAACCACCACAACAGAGCCCCCAACAACCACAACTGGGCCGACCACAATCACAACTCAGCCAGCTACAACCACAACTGTGCCGAACAAAACCACAACTGTGCCCCCAACAACCACAACTGCGCCCACTACAATCACTACTGCCGCCCACAACCACAACTGTGCCAACACCCACAACAGTGCCAACCACACCCACAACTGAGCCGACTACATCCACCACAACTGAGCCCACCACAACCACAACAGTGCCAACAACCAAAACTGTGCCGCCCAAAACCACAACTGCACCCACAACAACCACAACTGCGTCGACCAAAACCACAACTGTGTCAACAACAACCACAACTTTGCCGACCAAAACCACAACGGTGCCCACAACAACCACAGCTGTGCCGCCCACAACCACAACTGCGCCGACCACAACCACAACTATGCCCACTACAATCACTACTGCCGACCTCAACCACAACTGAGCCAGCAACAACCACAACTGAGCCCACTGCAACCACAACTGTGCCGACTAAAACCACAACTGTGCAGACCAAAACCACAACTGTGGCCACAACAACCACAACTGTCCCCACTCCACCCACAACTGAGCCGACTACACCAACCACAACTGAGCCCACTGCAACCACAACTGTGCCGACAACACCCACAACTGAGCCAGCTCCAACCATAACTGTGCCGACCACAACCACCGCTGAGCCCACTACAACCATAACTATGCCGACCACAACCACAACTGAGGCGACTGCAACCACCACAACTGAGCCGACTACCACCACCACAACTGTGCCCATAACAACCACAACTGTGCCGATCAAAACCACAACTGTGCCGGCCACAACCACAACTGAGCCGCCTACAACAACCACAACTGTGCAGACCACAATCACAACTGCGCCAGCTACAACCACAACTGTGACGACCACAACCACAACTTTGCTCACAACAACCACAACTGTGCAAACCACAACCACAACTAACAGAGCCCACTACAACCACAACAGAGCCGCCAACAACCACAACGGTGCCGACAACAACCACAACTGTGCAGACCACAATCACAACTGCGCCAGCTACAACCACAACTGTGCAGACCACAATCACAACTGCGCCAGCTACAACCACAACTGTGTCGACCGAAACCACAACTGTGCCAACACCCACAACAGTGCCGACCAAAACCCCAACTGTGCCCACAACAACAACAACTGTGCCGACCACAACCCAACAACCACAACAGTGCCAACAACCAAAACTGTGCCGCCCAAAACCACAACTGTGCCAACACCCACAACAGTGCCAACCACACCCACAACTGAGCCGACTACATCCACCACAACTGAGCCCACCACAACCACAACAGTGCCAAGAACCACAACTGTGCCGTCTACAACCACAACTGTGCCGAACAAAACCACAACTGTGCCCCCAACAACCACAACTGTGCCGTCGACAACCACAACTGTGCCGAACAAAACCACAACTGTGCCGACCAAACCCACAACTGTCCCCACAACAACCACAACGGTGCCGACCCCAACCACAACTTTGCCCACCACAACCACAACTGACCCGACTACAACCACCACAACGGAGCCCACTACAATCACTACTGCCAACAACAACCACAACTGTGCAAACCATAACCACAACTAAGACGTCAATAACCTACAACCCCCACAACTGAGCCGACTACAGCCACCACAACTGAGCCCACCACAACCACAACAGTGCCAACCCCAACCACAACTGAGCCGACCAAAACCACAACTCTGCCCACAACACCCACAACTGTGCCGACCAAAACCCAAACGGTGCCCCCAACAACCACAACTGCGCCCACTACAATCACTACTGCCGACCTCAACCACAACTGAGCCAGCAACAACCCCCACTGTACCGACCAAAACCACAACTGGGCCGACCACAACCACAACTATGCCCACTACAATCACTACTGCCGACCTCAACCACAACTGAGCCAGCAACAACCACAACTGAGCCCCCAACAACCACAACTGCGCCGACCAAAACCACAACTGTTCCGACCACAACCACAACTGCGCCGACCAATACCACAACGGTCCCCACAACAACCACAACGGTGCCGACAACAACCACAACTGTGCAGACCAAAACCACAACTGTGGCCACAACAACCACAACTGTACCGACCAAAACCACAACTGTTCCGACCAAAACCACAACTGTTCCGACCAAAACCACAACTGTGACCACAACAACCACAACTGTCTCGACCAAACCCACAACTGTCCCCACAACAACCACAACTGTTCCGACCACAACCACAACTGCGCCGACCAATACCACAACGGTCCCCACAACAACCACAACTGTGTCGACCAAAACCACAACTGTGCCAACCACAACAACAACTGAGCCGACTACAACAACCACAACTGAGCCCACTACAATCACTACTGCCGACCACAACCACAACTGAGCCAGCTACAACCCCAACTGTGCCGACCAAAACCACAACTGTGCCCACAACAACCACAACTGTGCAAACCACAACCACAACTAAGACGTCAATAACCACAACTGAGCCTACTACAACCACGAATGAGCCTACTACAACTCCGACTGTGCGAAAAGACGAAATGTCATATATAAGCCACCATAATCTTTGCCCCTCAAAACAGAAATTGATGCCATAGAATTTCACTTTTCTTTTGATTTTGGATACAATGACACCTCTAAGTTTTTATGTTAATTGACATTGCTGAAAATGGCCCATTGCAAAGATGTCCCCTGCAACATATTAAGGAAAAGATATCAAATCAAAACATAGAAATACGATGTGGAGGATCCGACCTTGAAATACTTGAACTGTACGTGATCGAGGTGGCAAATAAATCGGACGACATAATGTTAGGGTTTTACTATATATATTTACAATGCCTAACACACAGTTACGTTTTTAGTCTCTCGTCTTTCGGTTGCTTATTTTCTCAGAATACCAACCAGTTTCAAACATTCTTCTCTAGGCACTTTCTCTCTTTCAATTCTGTCTCTTTAAGGTTCTGTCACTCATTCGATTCTGTCTCTTTAAGGCGCTGTCTCTCATTTGATTCTGTCTCATTAAGGCGTTGTCATTCATTTGATTCTGTCTCATTAAGGCGCTGTCTCTCATACGATTCTGTCTCTTTGAAGGCACTTTCTCTCTCTCGATTCTGTCTCTTTAAGGTTCTGTCACTCATTCGATTCTGTCTCTTTAAGGCGCTGTCACTCATTTGATTCTGTCTCATTAAGACGCTGTCTCTATTTCAATTCTGTCTATTTAAGGCGCTGTCTCTATTTCAATTCTGTCTATTTAAGGCGCTGTCTCTATTTCAATTCTGTCTATTTAAGACGCTGTCTCTATTTCAATTCTGTCTATTTAAGGCGCTGTCTCTCATTTGATTCTGTCTCTTTAAGTCGCTTTCTCTTTTTCAATTCTGTCTCATTAAGGCGCTGTCTCTCATACGATTCTGTCTCTTTGAAGGCACTTTCTCTCTTTTGATTCTGTCTCTTTAAGTCGCTTTCTCTCTTTCAATTCTGTCTCTTTAAGTCGAATTCTCTCATTTGATTCTGTCTCTTTAAGGCACTGTCTCTCATTTGATTCTGTCTCTTTAAGTCGCTTTCTCTCTTTCAATTCTGTCTCATTAAGGCGTTGTCTCTCTTTCGGTTTTGTCTCTTTGAGGCGCTGCCTCTCATTCGATTTTGTCTCTTTAAGGCGCTTTCTCTCTATCAATTCTGTCTCTTTAAGGCGCTTTCTCTCATTCAATTCTCTCTCATTAAGGCACTCTCTCTCATTCCATTCTGTCTCATCCATGCTCTTTCGCCTTTTTGTTTCTGTTTCATTAAGGCGCTGTTTCTCATTCGATTGTGTCTCATTAAGGCGCTGTCTCTATTTCAATTCTGTCTCTTAAGGCGCTTTCTCTCTATCAATTCTGTCTCTTTCAGGCGCTTTCTCTCTATCAATTCTGTCTCTTTAAGGTGCTGTCACTCATTGAATTCTGTCTCTTTAAGGTGCTGTCACTTATTTGATTCTGTCTCTTTAAGGCGCTTTCTCTCTTTCAATTCTGTCTCTTTTAGTCGAATTCTCTCATTTGATTCTCTCATTAAGGCGTTGTCTCTCTTTCGGTTCTGTCTCTTTAAGGCGCTGTGTCTTTTTCAATTCTGCCTCTGAAGGCGCTTTCTCTCTATCAATTCTGTCTCTTTAAGGCGCTGTCACTCATTCGATTATGTCTCATTAAGGTTTCGCTCTATTTTCTTCATTTTTTGAACGTGGTTAACTTTTTTATGATGATTATGTTATCAGATGAGGTATTATTTGAATTGTGATATTTCAACGTAAAGGCACTTTAGAATTATTATTGAATTGATAGTTCACAAATATTATATAATTTTTGTATATCTTGTCTATTAAAACTCGAAAAAATATTTCCTAGCAACGCTCTTAAAATGTTTTAAACCAGCGACCATAGAAAGTGCTGTAGATTTGCTAGTTAAGCCGAAATTGCCTTTAAACTTTTTGCCGTTATTCGCCTCATTACATCCTAAACTAACCATCGACCTCACCGGAAACCAGCGTAAATTCAAAGATGCAATATGGATGTACTCTGTTGAAACGTTTCCGTCTACACAGGGCCCGTGCCCAGTGACATACTATGCATGTAGCGCTTGTATCCTGAAGCATACACTAAATTTTTCAAGATTTTTCATTAAGGCGCTGTTTCTCATTCGATTATGTCTCATAAAGGCGCTGTCTATTCCAATTCTGTCTCTTAAGGCGCTTTCTCTCTATCAATTCTGTCTGTTTAAGGCGCTTTCTCTCTATCAATTCTGTCTCTTTTAGGCGCTTTCTCTCTATCAATTCTGTATCTTAAAGGCGCTTTCTCTCTATCAATTCTGGTTTTTTTTAATCATATATTTTTATTTATCCTGTTTTTTCATGATTAATATGGACCGTCTGTATCAATCAAAAAAAAATACACTTTCGATTGTAGTCTGATAAAACAGTGTTGTTATGTAATGTCAATTATCATTGAAAGTTTATGTAAATCAAAACTACTCAGTGAAGTACAAAAGGAGGGGTTTAAAAAATGGCCTCTCCTTTGATTTCAATTTTCTTTTGGTGTGGTGTAGACCTAACCCTTATCACAATAAAAACACCATCCAAAAATTCAAATGAGCGCTTGGTTCGTTTTTCGTAGGAGCATAAAACTGAAACTCTCAAAAAGTCAGATTTTTGACCAAAAGACGAATGTTGTTCAACTAATAATGTATTGAAGGATCATTTTTAATGCAACAAAAACTTAAGATCATATGCTACAGTATACATGTAAAAATATCTTGCTATGGTGATTTATCAGATATTTACGGACAAATTAACAGCCCGAGGCCATCTCAAGCAATGATATTTTCCAGTCAAAATTGTGTTCATCGTGGAACAAAAATATCTTATAACTTTTGTATACCAAATATATTTTGATCATAGAAGGAGTAGGTCATGGAATACCAGCGAAAACAATATCAATCCGAACTATGTGATGGAACATATTCAAAGAAAGGTCAAATGACCAGATGGTCTATACAATTTACATAAGAATTCATGCCTATGTGTATAGCCTAGTATTTATGACTGAAAACTGACAGAAAAGAAGAAAATATTTGTTCCAGTTTAGATGGAATGAATAGTTTATCAACAGAGAACATGTTAGGAAAAGATTCGTTGGTTTATCACTTTTCAAGACGGCCACCTGACATTCATTCTACTGCCTAATCAGTAGTCAGATTCGCAGACAATTTTCTTGCAATATCAATGGAATTCGGATATTGTATGTTTGTTTGTTACCTTGTTTTGATATATTTATTAAAGTCAGACGCCGTATTAACAGCTGAGGACATTTACAGATAATGTTTTGCAAGATGCAAGAGTATAATATGTGTTCGAATGGCAGACTTGGTAAAAAAAAGAAGGAGGAAAACAATGATGCGAGGCTTTGATTTTGTTTTCGAACTGGTGAATCTAGATTCACAAGAAACTTGTTTCAAGCTTTGTCGGAACTTCTTAGCCCTTGGGTGCAACTGTTTTGGATTTTGAAGATTGGTATGCTAGCCAAGATAATAAAGTATACTTGATGCATGAACACACATTCCCATAGTTATTTGACCAACTGGGCATTGGCAGTAGTAATCTTTTATTGGATTATTATCATTTGGTGTCGTGTTCTGAATCCAAACATTATATCTAGTCTGGCTTTTGTGTCTGCAACAAATCTGACAACGGACGAAGTCTTGAGAGTGCTGATTCGTCCAGATTTTATAATCTTTACAAATTCTGACTTAGTTCTCTTGGTGACAGCTGGTTGTCTTCACCCTCTGAGCCAAACAGTTTGTTTTTGTAAGTAAAAACTTCATTTGATGTGCGAGTTGTCTGTCTTTTCTGTCAGTTTCCGGTAATCTTTGATAAATCGGTCCCTGTATCCAATTGAGACATGCAGTCACAATCTTCAGCACTTCCTCAACTACATCAATGACGCAAGTTTATACTAATTGAGTTCGAAAAAATATCCAATGCTTAAGACAACCATGAAAAGACAATCCATCGGGATTTAGTAACTGTTCTGTCGATGTTAGCCTGTAGATTAGAGTGTTGTCTCAGACCAGTCTTAAGATATGATTGCATACTGGTATTAATACCAGATGCCTATAACATTGGCAGGACATCTCTAAAACCACGATCAACGACTACATTGTCGTCTTGCTCCAACCATGTGAGCGTTTTTGTAATTCTTGCATCAGTTCGGCTTCCAGAGAATGGTCCTTCTGTGTCCAAAGTGTAGCCATCACTTTTTTAAATATATAAAAATGTGTACCATCTATTAAGGCTGTCACTTTGTCACCAAAGAATGTTTCTGCGAATAAAGTATTGTGTGAAAGTATGTGTTCCCTCCTCAAATGGTCAGGCCAAGGAACACTGGAACTATAGATTTATTCAATGCTTGTACTACAGAATGAACGGTTTTTTAAATACTAGGCAGGAAAATGCCAAAAACAGCGGAACACTTAATTACAAGAGATATCACTTTTCCTCATAACCCAAAACATTGAAAGAGCATTTTGAGTAATTTTGGTATATATACACTAAAGAAAGACGAAATAGGACCTAGTATGAATGGATTTTGAAAAAAAAAAATTCTTCACCAACCTGTCTAAGCTTATCCAATAGAAAAAATTGAGAGTGAAGGCTAATTGATTCTGGAAGGTTTTTGCAGAAGTGTGGATTTGCTTCCCTTCGAATTAAAAATGCTAACACAAAACAACATTTTTTCTTATGTGAGCAGGACCCGTAAAACAGGTCTTTGATCTTTATAAGGTAGGAAAACTTCTAGTAGTTTCATGTTCAAAACTATCTGTTTAAATTGTCTTTTGCGCAGATACCTTATGTAGCACTTCGGACCAATACTGACTTCTTCATTTGAGCAATATATGCCACTTTTAGTCAGTATATCCAAAAGCCATTTATATAATGGATTTTTTTTTACATTTCGGGTACCTTTACATTTACGAGATTTCGCGAAGATTTACTCTTCAATAGGAAATGAATATTAACGAATGAGTATGAAATATCCCCTAAAAGCAATGTAAAAACGAAAGTCTGATGATAAAATGTATAAAAAAATGATAATAAAATGTAGGAGAACAAATCCTAAAAAGTGACAAGAAAATTACAATTGATCTCAAAATTGATTGTTAACAAAATCTTTATCAAATGATAAAATAAATTGAAATTAGGAATTGTTTTGCACCTAACATACACTGAAAGGTTTATTGTTGGCTTGCAACGAATTTCATTACCAATTACCCGTAATCAGATGCATTGTTTTTTGGTGGACACCAGAGAGAAGTCTTAGAACCTCATATTTTGGGGAACATAGGGTACTTTGTTGTGCGAAATGAATACTTTCCACCACTTGTTTTGGACTGCAGTTTTGCATACATATTTGAAATAACACTACTTTTTTATACTATGAAAAATATTTGCTATACAAGAATGATAAGAATGAAAAATCTTATATATTACATTAAAATTTCAGAAAATGTTTGATTGAATTTATATTAGCGATGATAAATATATTATTTTTAAAAGCACTACATGAAAGGAAAATTAATTAACCAAATAATTAGAAGAGCGATTTTAAGTAAAAACTCCAGATGTATTAGGGATTGAAAAAAAGTTAAAACAGCAGCACAAATACCGTAGCACTTCTGAAAAAAACAGTTATGAGGGGACAGGCGCCTATGTAATTTTAACATAGCTGGACATAGTCCCTTTAAAATCATTGATATAAAAAGTTGGGTTTTACTTATGTATAATCAGATAAAAGGAGTACCCAGAACACGAGAGCCAGCTTTGGGAGGGGAAGGGAACTGAGCGCTTCGGACGCTCGACCCTCTGTAAGCATATAACACTCCGAAAAATGATTCGCTACGCCACTGCGTGCTCAGGAAACCATTCTCTTGCAAAATCATGAAGACGGTAAAATGAACTGTGGTAAAAACGGTGCTCGGCATATAGTCTCTCCAAATTCTTGCTAATCATCTTAAAATGATATTGTAATATCTTCTGTTCAAAACACGGAATTTGACTTGAGCGCACGGAAACTGATTCCGTGTACATAAAGCCTCGATTTCAAGGAAATTGATATACTGTGACGAAGTAACGCCATTTTGATTGACAGACTGTAATTGGAGGTGTTGTTTACATTGGACAATACAAAAGTGAAAGTCGATCTTTGTCTAGACACATGACAGGTTACTATGGAGTCAAATAGCTCTTTATTTCCGGGAACCCTGCAATATATAGCCATATCACATTACATGTCGCCCATAGGTACGTTTATATTAGATGATCAATTTTTACGCGCCGTTGTCGGCGTCGTCTGGATGTCAGTTTCCGGAGATTATTTCTAACTATTCCTCAAATGATAGACATCTTCATGTTAAATTATATTAAGTAAGACAACACGGAAAGTGATGACGTCGTACACGACTATGTTTGGCGCGGTACGTTATATATACTTGTTATTCTATCTTCTGATTGGTACATCGCAATGTTGTTTCGAACAAAATTATTTTGCTCTTTTTTTTATTTTTTTATTTTTTTTCATTAACTACGAGCTGAAAAATGTTGTCTGTCTTTTTAAATCCGATGGCAAGGAATAGCAATTATTTTTTGAGGAGGGGGGGGGGGGGGGGGGGTTACAGTATTTATATATAACCCCAATAATTAGTATGGTTATTCCTTAAATGTCTTTCAACACAATCTGATTAGCTACTGATTTCTTGATTACATTTTTAAAAGCAAAATGGGTTTTCCATGCAAACTCATCCCAGTTGTTTAAATCATGTCCATAGCTCATTGAAAAGTGAAAGTAGATATAATTTGAAAGTTGGAAATTTTATAAACAATTTTAGTTCATTCGCCCGATGCCGAAGACCCTGGCGCGATGTCTATTGTCAGTTGTCAACTTGTTTTACCATGAGGCCAAGAATCACTAGAATGGACTTCACAGCCAGGCAGTTTTACCGTTATGCGACCGCGAGATTTTTGTTATGTTCATCGAAGGATCAAACTTCATGTAGTCTTCTTGTCTCATCAACAATACTGAGCCTTAAATTTTGTTATGACATGTTCCAGGGGTGCAGAGAGCGTAAGTGAGCGTAACCCTGGATATAGAACTGGTCGTGACCAGGACGGGACTAGGACTTTATGAATCTCATGAGGGTCTGGTCAGCGGCAACTTACATGTATCCCCTCGCGTCGGCCGAAACTCAGACTACCAGAACAAATTAACTTCAAAGTCAGTCATTTTGTACCTTTACGCGACTGCGAGATTCTTTCGATGTTCATCAAAGGAACAAACTAGTTTTCTCGTCTCATCCACAAGGTGCTTCCACACTGAGCCTTCGATTTTGCTGACAGCAAAAGTGGGCGTAACCCTTGGAGTATCGAGGATGCGAGGGTATTGTTTCACCACATTGATACGGTCTAAAACTCCACGACTAATGACAGTGTATACGTGATTCGATGACTGTGTCTAAATATAGTAAATATAGATTACCATCAATTACGTTCACGTTTCTTTTCTTGTTTTTTATGATTATTATTAATATCAGCATCTTATTTTCAGTTGGTCACGTTTAAGTCTAAATAGCCCATGTGCACCATATCGTTTTGTCCATAATCCCTGTGCCTGAAGAGTAGTTTCTATTTAAGTTTAAGCGTGTCTGATTGCTATATCGGAAGGTGCATTTAGTTCGTTCTATTTGTTGTACAATAGCATGGGTGGAAATCCAAATTAGTCACGTTCGTCAATGTCAACTTTCCTTAATTTAAACCAGAATCACCCCCAAAAAATAATAATAAAAAAATAAAAAAAAATCTATAAATATTTAATGGTTTTGACAAATAACGACATGTGGTGTTTTTTGGAGAAATTGAAAATAAGGCGACAATGAAATGCTAATGTGTTGTGAAAATCGTAAAGGCACCGAATCAATGTTCAAATAATAATTAAAATGTTTCAAAAATTAGCAAAAATGTTTAATTAAAGTTTTGTGCATAATGCATCGTAAAAGCAAATTCCAACCTTCAACACACTTAGGATATGGTTTCAACAACAGCCTTCCATAAATTAACGACAATCTAGTTATTTTTCTCGTGTTCTAATAGTTTTCGAGGGTAACAAATGTGTTAGTGACATTTGAGGAAAGGCCAATTATCTCCATTTTTTCTAGTGCCACAAATGTTTTTTAACCTTTTCACGGCCCAGTAATATTTATCGATGTTGTTCAATATCCATCTGCTTGCTTTTAATTCTTTCAGGAAATGCCTTCGTTTTTTCTTACTGACGACTCACACGGTGTTTAATGCATATAGGATTTTATTTTAAACATCAGCTAAATTGAAAATACGTTTCTCATGAGAAGACACCTTTTTGTCGCAAGTAATCGAAAAAAGGTATCTTTGACATCGCTGAGCGTTGTTGATAATTAGTTTTAAAATAACACTTTCGGAGTAATGCAAATACGTTAACGGATGGTATCGTGGACTTGTGGAGCTTTATTTCGCATTAGCGTGTCTTTAACAATGCTTTATGGAAGTAATAAACAAGTGGCGAAGATTTAAAACTCTAACTAAAATGAGGTGAATGTTGATGAGAATAAATTTCCCATTTATAAGCCACCCCTGGAGAGAGAATTGGCCGGTCTGTCGGTACGGAGATTAATTCATAGTTAACTGTAGTCCCGTGTCAAAGGCCCCAACTCTTAAAGAGGCAATAATTAAAAATAAAAATAAAAAACTCATCAGAACAAAGGTTTCAGTAAATGATTTCAATAACATGTTTATTTATCTAGGAATTCGTATCGAAATTTGAAAAAATATATGAACTGCCCATACTTCTTTATTACAATGTAATTTTGTTTGTATTAATTTCCTCGTGATCTTAGAAGGAGAAAATGTTTAATTCTGGTAAAGCTGCAATGAAATTAAAACAAACATTGATTGTTTTTGTTTTGTTTTGTTTGTTGTTCCCTCCTGATTGATGAAAGCATGTGGCGATTTATTTAGATTTTTTTCACAACGAAGAACAACACTGACAATGACATAGATTTTACAAGTTGTGAAAAACTAATATTGAAACAAATTGCAGCCTGGGATTAAAAATGAAAACTTCTATCATTCTTTATACTCTTACGCCTCCATCTCAATAGTATGCCCTTTATGCCAAGACGTCTCGCCACCACCATCACCCTGTGTTCATGTTGTGTCCTATAGCAACGACCATCTCCCTGTGATCATGTCGTTGCCTCTCGCCACGACCATCTCCCTGTGTTCATGTTGTGTATTCTAGCAACGACCATCTCCCTGTGTTCATGTTGTGTATTTTAGCAACGACCATCTCCCTGTGTTCATGTTGTGTCCTCTAGCAACGATCATCTCCCTGTGTTCATGTTGTGTCATCTAGCAACGACAATCTCCCTGTTTTCATGTTGTGTCATCTTGCAACGACCATCTCCCTGTGTTCATATTGTGTCCTATAGAAACGACTATCTCCCTGTGTTCATGTTGTGTCCTCTAGCAACGATCATCTCCCTGTGTTCATGTTGTGTCATCTAGCAACGACCATCTCCCTGAGTTCATGTTGTGTCATCTAGCAACGACCATCTCCCTGAGTTAATGTTCTGTCCTATAGCAACGACCATCTCCCTGTGGTCATGTTGTGTCCTAAAGCAACGACCATCTACCTGTGTTCATGTTGTGTCCTATAGCAACGACTATCTCCCTGTGTTCATGTTGTGTCATCTAGCAACGACCATCTCCCTGAGTTCATGTTGTGTCATCTAGCAACGACCATCTCCCTGAGTTCATGTTGTGTCATCTAGCAACGACCATCTCCCTGAGTTAATGTTCTGTCCTATAGCAACGACCATCTCCCTGTGTTGATGTTGTGTCCTTATACCACGACCATCTCCCTGTGTTCATGTTGTGTCATCTAGCAACGACCCTCTCACTGTGTTCAAATTGTGTACTATAGCAACGACTATCTCCCTGTGTTCATGTTGTGTCATTTATCAACGACCATCGCCCTGTGTTCATGTTGTGTCCTCTAGCAACGACCAGCTCCCTGTGTTCATGTTGTGTATTCTAGCAACGCCCATCTCCCTGTGTTCATGTTGTGTCCTTATGCCACGATCATCTCCCTGTGTTCATGTTGTGTCCTAAAGCAACGACCATCTACCTGTGTTCATGTTGTGTCCTATAGCAACAACCCTCTCCCTGTGTTCATGTTGTGTCCTTATGCAACGACCATCTCCCTGTGTTCATGTTGGGTCCTCTAGCAACGACCATCTCCCTGTGTTCCTCTTGTGTCCTCTAGCAACGACCATCTCCCTGTGTTCATGTCGTGTATTCTAGCCACGACCATCTCCCTGTGTTCATGTTGTGTCATCTAGCAACGACCATCTCCCTGAGTTCATGTTGTGTCATCTAGCAACGACCATCTCACTGTGTTCATGTTGTGTCCTATAGCAACGACTATCTCCCTGAGTTCATGTTGTGTCCTATAGCAACGACCATCTACCTGTGTTCATGTTATGTCCTATAGCAACGACTTTCTCCCTGTGTTCATGTTGTGTATTCTAGCAACGCCCATCTCCCTGTGTTCATGTTGTGTCCTTTAGCAACAACCCTCTCCCTGTGTTCATGTTGTGTCCTATACCACGACCATCTCCCTGTGTTCATGTTGTGTCCTATAGCAACAACCCTCTCCCTGTGTTCATGTTGTGTCCTTATACCACGACCATCTCCCTGTGTTCATGTTGTGTCCTCTAGCAACGACCATCTCCCTGTTTTCATGTTGTGTCCTATAGCAACGACCACCACCCTGTGTTCAGGTTGTGTCCTATAGCAACGACCATCTCCCTGTTTTCATGTTGTGTCCTATAGCAACGACCATCTCCCTGTGATCATGTCGTTGCCTCTCGCCACGACCAACTCTCTGTGTTCATGTTGTGTCCTTATACCACGACCATCACCCTGTGTTCATGATGTGCCCTCTAGCAACGACCATCACTCTGTGTTCATGATGTGCCCTTTAGCAACGACCATCTCCCTGTGTTCATGATGTGCCCTCTAGCAACGGCCATTACCCTGTGTTCATGTTGTGCCTTCATGCCCACCGTTTACATGTGGTCATGATGTGTCCTCTTACCACGAGCATCTCCCTGTGTTCATGTTGTGTCTTCTCGCCACGACCAGCATACCCCATTATAGTATAAGAGGTCTAGGCTGCGACATTTCATTGAGAAAATAAGCCATCATTGAGGATGGCATTTGTAACAAGAGTTGATCTAAATGCGAAAAGACGACAATAGATACACGCTTATTAGTGACATTTTATTTTCGTGGTTTTTTTTCAGGGTGTAAATCCGGGTCGAAAAGACGAACGAGATTGAAGCAATTTATTAAAACTTGTCCGTTCACGGACGAAACAACAAGAATTAAAATTTACTTAATCCCGTCTTTTTAGAGCGAAAAGACCAAACAACGAAGTAGCACAAATCAGCATTAAACGTCTAATATTACTATTTACACATCAGGATACATTCTCGACACTCCAGGGGTTACGCTCAATTTCGCTCTCTGCACCCCTAGAATATATCATAGCAAAATCGAAGGCTCAGTGTGCGCCATCTTGAGGATGAGACGAGGGGACTAGTTTGATACTTTGATGTACATCAAAAGAATCTCGCGATCTCGTAACGGTAAACATTGGCTTGCTTTGAAGTCGGGTGCCGCTCCTTTGTAATCTTCAAAGGAGAGTTATCATCCTAGCGATTGGTCAGGTTATTTTTTACCTGAGACACATCAAACAGCTATCTTCGTGCCTTCAATTTTTCTATGACATAGTTTAGGGGTGCAGACGGCGAAAGTAAGCGTACCTCCTGGAGTGTCAAGGATGATCCTGCAGGATAGGTCCCCGTGTGGTGGTGGTGGTGGTGGTGGTGGTGGGTGGTGGCGGTTTGGGACTACATTAGTCACGCCTTACGATCATGCAGTGTGATTAATGAGGTTTATTCTTTTACAGCGTATCGAAACACGTAGGATACATATTAGACTCACTCCAGAAAGAAATAAAAAAAAACCTGGTTTGATCACTCAATTTTATATTTTATATACAATCGTAAATATGGATAAAATCGGACCATAGGACCAAGATCATGCATGTGTATATACTATTTATACAAATTATCACACAATTAAAACAAAATGATATCCATTAATGGTTGCAAGTTAAATAAATGCTTAAGTCTTTGTTATTTTATTGATATATTTTTATGGTATTTTTAAAGGGTCTATTTAGTCAAATGACAACCTGAAAATCGAGTCGATACTGAAATATATAGCTTCTAACGAATGTTTAAGTAGTTGATAATGACATGACCTGACTGCCAACGTCCAGTGTGGTCAGTTTTATCCTTTTGGAAAGCCGGTGATAGCTATCCGAGCATTTCAGTGATAAGTAAACATATACAGCACTACGCGTCAGTTATGAATCTGAGTTCACACATAACACATCCTTGAACTTGCACTATACATCGCAAGTAAGAATTATAGGTATCATGATATATACCTCTAATCAAATATTTCTGTTCATATTTGGATTTGAATAAAAACGAACAGGTTCAATTAGATGCACTGAGAGGGTGCCGTAGGGAAAATATCAAACGGCAGAAAGTACGATATCAATAGGTTTAAACGTAAAATATATCACTCATTTATAACGATGTTTGAGATGCTGTTGGAAGATGATTTTGATTCAGAATAAATGCTTGTACTTGTATTCCAGAAAGGCTAGGTGAATAAAACGAGAGGTTACCTTCTCTCTTCGACTAGAAAGACATTTTTGTTAGCTAGAAATTTACCGACAGCTGCCGCTAAAACGTACGGCGGTACAGTTAAGGATTTCTCAATTACTGATTGAAAACGCCAGGAAAATATTGTCTCTTGTCAATTTCTCGACATGAATTGCTCATAAGAAGTATAAAGCTATACAACCATGAAGAATTTTGTGACAAGGTTACAAAAACTTACTTCACTAAAGTATCGTGAAAATACCGACAATACAGCGAGGCAAGAAAGATAACTCTTCCATCTTTCTTTCCTCAAAAAAAGACATAGATGCCTTAATACTTTTAAATTGAAATTGTGCGTGAGAACATGAATTACATCAATGTAGAAAATATTGTGAGATATAAAATGTTCCCGGCGACTATGCGCCTTTATCTCCTGCATGTCAAGTTTTAATGCATGGTCTTGGCAGGCAAATTCATTTGAATTGAATCTTAAAATTTCGTCACATAAAAAAAAAATGGGAAGTGAATATGAAAATATGAGGACACCGAAATTTGGTAGATGGATAAAGAGACAGACAAAGGTAACGCTACATATATACCCTCTCAATTCTAGCTAGCCTTTAACTCTTATGAAAAGGAATACAAGATTTAAAGGGTTTTAAAGGGTTTAAGTCTAACACAAATCAGTTATAATGTGTAAGGCAGTGCATTTAGCGTAATTCTAACACATATTGCAAGTACAGTGTGTGAGATGAAATATTAACTTACGTTATTTCTTCTCATTCATATATATTCACTATTATATGTATATAGATATATATTTATTTTTCACTAGATATCTGAAAAATTGTTTAATCATACCATTTGTTTCCAAATATATAATG
The DNA here is from genome assembly GCF_002113885.1 of Mizuhopecten yessoensis. Taxonomy (NCBI): domain Eukaryota; kingdom Metazoa; phylum Mollusca; class Bivalvia; order Pectinida; family Pectinidae; genus Mizuhopecten; species Mizuhopecten yessoensis. The sequence continues at coordinate 1,698,600 of NW_018408252.1, read as the reverse complement.
GTGGCGTACATTCCAGTCGTTTAACAACGATTGCATTAAACTCTCCTGGTGATCTGAACGAGGGATCTTGAAACATGAATTCGTACATTGTTGAAGATTGTTTTTTCTTCTTCAAAAAGAAATGTGACGTCATCCTTTGTTACCATGTAATAGATATGACGCGAGTCATCACTATTTCCCTCCCCACAAAGGAAAACAGAAAATAAATAATACTTCATCACAGATAAATATAACATATCAAGAAATGTCTGCAGACCTCTACGAATCTTTCTCAGTGATTTGATCATGGTCAAAATCAGAAATACTTTGCTCATATAGTGTAACTGGGGTAATATAGTGTAACTATGGTGATAAAGTGTAACTGGTGAAATAGTGTAACTATGATGTATGGTCATATAATATAACTATGGTGAAATAGTGTAACTACGGTGATATAGTATTACTATGGTGATAAGTGTAACTATGGTAATATAGTGTTGCTATGGTGATATAATGTAATTATGGTTCTATAGTGTAGCTATGTTTCTATAGTGTAACTATGGTTCTATAGTGTAACTATAGTGATATGGTGAAACTATAGTTTTATAGTGTAACTATGGTGATATAGTGTAACTATGGTGACATGGTGTAACTATGGTTCTATAGTGTAAATATGGTGATATGGTGTAACTATGGTTCTATAGTGTAACTATGGTGATATGGTGTATCTATGGTTCTATAGTATAACTATTGTGTTATGATGTAACTATGGTTCTAAAATGCAACTATGGTGATTTGGTGTAAATATGGTTCGATAGTGTAACTATGGTGATATGGTGTAACTATGGATCTATAGTGTATCTATGGTGATACGGTGTAACTTTGGTTTGATAGTGTAACTATGGTTCTATAGTGTAACTATGATTATATAGTGTAACTATGGTTCTATAGTGTAACACACACCATATGGTGTAACTATGGTTCCATATAATAGTGTGATTGTGGTGATGAAATTTAACTGTACTGACATACTGTGATTGAATAGTGTAAATATGGTAAAAATATAACTGTGTTGGAAAAAAATGATAAAAATGATAATTAGCGAGTGACTTAGATTAGGTTAATATTATTATCAATATATTATTTCTTATGTTTTACATAACAAGTGGCGTAGCATACATGTATTTGTTGTTTTGTTATTTGCCTTCAAGTTACTCTGTAACTATAAATGAGCAATAAAATTATTGAATTGAATTTTTTTTTAAATGTATCAAGCATTCACTAAATTTTTCAATAATTTTTTAATCATATACATGTTTATTAATTTCTTTTTTAATGATTAATATGGACCGTCTGTATCAATCGACAAAAAAAAGGAAAGGAGGGAAAAAAATCTTCTTGAAAATTTTAGTCTGATAAAAACGTTGAAAATCTCAAAGGTTAATGTAGAATTCTAAATAAAAAAACTAGTTAGTGAAGTACAAAAATAATATTATTCATATGAAAAGTCGTATTTTTTATAATCAGACTAAAAGGATTTCCCAGATTACGAGAGATTGTTTCAAGGGCCTTGTAGAATTCTATTTCTTTTTCAACCTATAGGAGGGGGAACTCCCTCTCCCATACCCTCCCCCTCCTCCGGCGCTCGACCCCATGTAAGCATACACTCCGAAAAATGATTTGTTACGCCACTGAATACGACTGTGTTAAACGTAAAAAAAGTATGGCATCATTTTTTTAACTAATGTGGCATGCCAGTATCATAAGGAAAATTTGAATAAGTGCTGACATTTTTATCAACTGTTCCTTCAATATTTCAACATATCAAACTGAAAACTATTAATTCCCATACATTTATCAATTGAACAGCCAATTATATTAATTAATTACATTCAAACCCATGCTGGGAAATACGTATATAACACTTAATTTGATTCTGGTCATTGGAATGGTGATTCTCCATTTGTCAAAGAAAGAAGGTCTATATAAAGGACAGAAAAGGACAGAATATATATAGTTAATGAAAATTTCAGAAATTTTATCAAAATTTTCCTTAGGAAAACAGCATTTGCCATCCTAAAATGTACGTACATTTTCTCATCCCTGTAACGGTTTTGCAATCAACTCTAATTATGTTTTGATATAGTCCATGACATTAAAAAGATTTAAAGAACAAACATTGTTGAAAATACAGCCATTTCTATTTCATAGCAGGTCATGGTGTTGCAACCAATTTTTATATGTATCAGTAGAATTGGGCAATATATATACAATTTATAATTTTCTTTCGTAAAAAGTTTTCTGAACGAAAATTATTGTATATTTTTTAGTCCGATTGAGATCGAATTCCTGACATTACCCTTACCCCTGAACTCTCTACGTGTGAGGTGCGTTCTTTCCACGGGCACGCATGGCGTAAGAATGGCTGCCGGTCCGATTGCAGAAAGGAATCAGGGTTTGTATGTTCAATGGTGCTCATTCGGAGACATTTAATTTAGCTTTAACCATTTCTTTACGCTTATCGTTAATTTACAACCAGGTGGTAATGGTCCCGTTCCTGTCGTTTCACAAACAATGCATTGTAAATAGTCAACAACGGTCCATTTATTTTTATTTGTTTTGAAACGTTTTTAAACGATCTTGTCCAAATTTGTGCAGAAATCTCACAATAGCTTGATAATGGGTTGTTTCGTAGACATAGTTATGTGTTCATAGAAATAAGTTTCATTTGAAATCTCCATTCAAATTTAATGTTCTGGTGTATTTTGATATGCCTTTGTCAAATTATGTCAACGAACGCGAAATATAGGCAGGTCTGGTCCATCCTAATTAAGACGTTTCGGCACAAGAGGTTTCAGTACCGAAAGAAGAGATAATCGGTACATATGATAGAGATGTGTCGGCACTAACATATAAAAACACACTTTATCGCATGCTTGCCAACTTTTTAAAATTTCCTTGGGGGAAATTTTGATTCTCAAAATTAAAACCTAAATAAAATGTGTGTATATACACCCTAGAAACAAAAGAACTCTTAAAATGACATTTTTTGAGTTGTGCTTTCAGATGAAATCATTAGATCTTAGAATATTGGATTAGTTTAGCAAATTCACTGGTTGAAAATACTAAATATAAGGGTAAAAATTCGAGAGTATCTCTCCTAAATAGGGAGAGTTGGCAAGTATGTTATCGGGATGTATTAAAAAGACCGCAGAAATTTGAACTTTTAACACTTTATCTTAGGTGGCAGAGTACAGTAGAAATGGCTTGACCCTAAAAATAAAGGGCATGTCTCGGATAAGCATGGATAGCGGATTCATCCTGCACAACACACCTACATATATATATATATTTATATTTATAAACTTCATTTTGAATAGGTGTTTTTTAGAAGAACATTTTTTTTTTCAAAAAGTGATTTCCCCAGATTTGGGACTTCTGAAAACCATGGTTACCACATCAAAAAACACCAAAATATGCAAAAAATCATGATTTTTAACCCAGAATTTGACCCCCGCAAGTAGAATTGTTTTTCTTAAAACCTGTCTGAAATTAAATATCGCCTACTCGGTAACAGAAATACTCACGTTTTAGCATAGGTCATTCCGGTGGATTTTTCACAATATTTACACATGTGCTGAGTACAAAAATAGACTACATGAAAAGCTAGCTTTTGTTGTGTAGATACAGATTTGTAAATGCCCAAAATTGTAGTCTCAAACCAAATTCATTTTTTTTTTAAAAAAATTATGAAGCCCACATAGTCCACTTCATCATGTATATGCCAATTTTAGTGCTGATTTTTTTTTTAAATTTTGATACATGTTATATTACAGGGGTTATTCATTGTATAAAAATATCACCCATGGCCACCGTACGCTACTGTACTCTGCTACCTTATACGGAGGCTGTAGAATCATCTCCAGGGCCAGCTCTGGGTCTTGATTCAGTTTCGCCAAATTTTGATTTGTGCTGGGCACAACAGATACGGGCACGCAACTACTATTAACATTGATCTTGTTAGTCTTTCAGTCGCTGGGTACGTTATATCCCAATACAACCGTACCCAGCGACTGAAAGTCCAACAAGATCAATGTTAATAGTAGTTGCATATGCCCCTGTGGTATGTGTGATGGTGCAAAATCATAGACTAGTCGGTCCCCCACTAATTTTAATGAATGCTATAAAATGTCAGTGCCCTGCAGGTTGACGACATGCAGGGTTAAACAATAAGGCATTAATTAAGGATAGCCTGCAGCAAGCCTGAGACTAACAAAATCTCCAGCTCAGCAGCTTGATTAGTGGTTTTGATTCTTAAAACTGTTTGCCTGATTGACCTGTCAAAATTCTATAAGACTAATCATGTAGAATTATAATTGGTAAGTGGAATTTGCAAATGGATTAGTAAAATTGGAAAATACTAGCCCGACTGACTTGTGGTTTTGAAAATTAATTCCTAGTCCTGTCAGAGACAAATCTGACACGCAATGTTAACTTATAACTGATTCCAAAACATCTCTAAAATGACTCGATAAGTTGAATATATGAACACTTGTAGTTTTATGATGTCACCCACAGATGAGTATTAGTTGTAATCATGAAACTGGCATTGCTTTTTTTTTCCTTTCCAGATGCGACGGTGTACGTCGGTGGCCTGGATGAGAAGGTCTTGGAGGCCATTCTCTGGGAACTTTTCCTTCAGGCTGGTCCTGTTGGTAAGACAAACAAAATAATAGATATCTTGTGTCAGTATATGTTGCATCACAATTACAAGCCTTTCAGTTAACCTTTGACATGTGGTAATTTCAGAAAACGAGAGATTTTCACTGAAATCACATTTCAGTCAAAACAGATGTAAAATAAAAACAACTTTTTAAATAATTCAAAACTATTTTATTGACAATACATATATAATACAAACAGATAAGTTGTATATATTAAAGAAGATGTTAGAACAGTATTGACAAAAGAATCTGACAACAGGCTATGTCTAATGTCTATATCAGTCTTCTTTTTAAACCTAAGAGTCCAAGCTTATTCTGGGGAGTCGGAACATACTCTCAAGTATCTACTGAAAGTCCTGAATCATCATGTTAGAATGAGGATAGTACTAGAAGACATTGTGATTGTGTAGATTTAGAGATGGAATTGTTAACAATATTAATTGATATAATCTTTCCCCAACTTGGGTGTAAAGTTAATAGAATCTCTCACGCCCTTGGGGGTGAGATAGGGGAATCTCAACCTGAGGGGGAAGATTCTTAATGATAAGTTGCCAAACATGAGGCATTGTCGAGTGTTTGAGATTCCCCTATCTCACCCACAAGGGGGTGAATGATTCTTTTTATCTTACCCTGTTCACCCATTATGTATCATATACAAAATGTAATGTTAACATCACAGGCTTAATTCAGGTTTGATGTGACTTCATTGTATTGTTGAAGTGACGTCATACCATTGTTATGAATAGGGGAATCCCCCCCGTCTCAACCCTAAGGTAAGACAAGGAAATCTCATACGGTAAAAGTGCAGATACACCTGTCCAGGGTAAGAGAAAGATATATCTTTCCCTGATCAGAAATGTGTCGGACTAATGGGAGAGAAATCAATCAGAAGGTCGGAGAAAATTTAATTGTTTAGGAAGATTCACCTGAATTCTTGCAACTTGGTTATATTTATTTATGATGAGATGTAAAAAAAATGTCATGACTGTGATTTTCAGTGAATGTACACATGCCAAAGGACCGTGTGACCCAGAGTCACCAAGGTTATGGGTTCGTCGAGTTTATGGGAGAGGAGGACGCAGACTATGCCATAAAGATAATGAACATGATAAAGCTGTATGGCAAACCAATACGAGTCAACAAGGTAATGCACTTATGCATTAAACTGCATTCTGTTATGTGTAATGGTCCTATAACACGGAACAGGATTGCAAACAAAATGAATAACGTGTATTAGCGCTTATGATTATTTGTCTGCAATCCTGTTCTGTGTTATAGGACTATAACACGGAACAGGATTGCAAACAAAAAGAATAACGTGTATTAACGCTTATGATTATGTGTCTGCAATCCTGTTCCGTTTTATAGGACCATAACCCGGAACAGAATGCTGGTTTATGCTTATATTTACTTTTTTCATTTTTTTTTAGTTTTCATTTCTGAGTTCACAACGCACCTTTAAATTCAAATTTCACCATGTTTGTTCAAGAGGTAAAACAGCCCATGGCATTGCTCACGGAATGTTGTCTCGTGACTTTTCCCGTAAAAAATATAGTTTGAGGGAAAAAACACGATAATTTAATCATTCAAAATGTTCAATTCACATTTTATAATATCCTTACATAAAATGGTGAATATTATTGAATCATAGTGAGGATTTTTTCTTTTCCAAACTAGTGCGTAGGGGAAAGCTATCCAGTAGTTAGTCGGTCCCGAGGAGATATCACTACGCCTGTGTTATGGTCTCATAATTCAGAACTGACCTTGGTAGTGTTACATAGAGGCAATGTAGAGCAAATGTAATATATTTATATATACATAAACTATATTTAAACAAGTTCTTTCAACATATATTAATCACTCTTGTTGGCCCAGATGTTAGGGGGTGGGAGTCTCAATGCGGGAGTGAACCAGAGTAACCGTAAAAATACCATGTTGTCGGGCAGATGGCCATATACATATATACTGTTTTACGTCAGATCAAGGAAATCAAACCCCGGCCACCTTGGTCAGGTAAAAGGCAAGTGTGTGATACACTTTGATACACTGTGCCACCCACCCGACAACCCGTATACTGTATCACCTGAACTTCGCCATATAGATTATCACTCAAATATCTTGTTAGTCATCTGTATTTATTGAATAACCAATATTAAGCAAAGAGCCTATAACTGTGGTTGCAATATACTGCAAAGTGAAATCCTTGTGATTAAGTTGTTACAACAACAACTACAATAATAATCGTTTACAAAACTGTTTTGATCTACTGTATGCCACACTTGTAGGCAGAATTGATCATACTATTATTGACATATTATTTGCCTTGCTATACATGATGTTTCCCATGGATGTGATAGTAAATTGTTGCAAAATTCTCATCTCTGTAGTATGTGACTTACGAAGATTTATTTGAATTACAGATTTGTGGATATTTAATTTCAGAATGAATGGAAACAATTCAAATAATTATTGTGAAATTTCTAATATGACAAAACGGTATTGAAACTCCAACCATATTTTTTTTATTTTTTTTAAACAGGCGTCTGCTCATCAGAAGAACCTTGATGTGGGTGCCAATATCTTTATTGGAAACTTAGACCCAGAAGTGGATGAGAAATTACTATACGACACATTCAGTGCATTTGGTGTAATATTACAAACACCTAAGGTAAACATACTGCTGTTTATTTACAATGAGAAATAGGAATTACTGTCCCATGCAAAAATGTTTAAGCCATATTGCACGGACCAACGATTGAACGACGTTTTTTTTAAATTTTCATGTCAGTATGAAGGCAAATCGGTTACATCCTATTGTATGAAGGCTGCTACGTTCATACGGGCATGAACATTTAATAAACATCGTTCAATCCATATATTAACATTTTTACTACAGAACAAATGTTTGTTATTTGTTCTTAAATAATTTATTTTATTACTGCATTTTGTTTGTATAATTTATTTAATAACTGCGTTTTGTTTATGATTCATCCTTTTAACGACATGAGCGGAACAGCCCTATTTTAAACAAATTGGCGCCAATAATTAACCGTAGTCATTTGAGTGTTTGACGTACAGACATTCTCCGTGTAAACCGAAGCGAAGCGACAAGACTCTCATTGAACAAGGTTTATCCATGATGTCATAAGTAAACCACGAAATACGCCACATGAGGTTTTGCTTTCATACTCAAATGAAATGCATTTCTGCTGGTAATCTTCATATAGTGGGTTGCAGCGCAAATGTAAATATAGATTTTTGATGGAGTCTTACAAAATGGTAAAAACCTCATTTAAAAATATCTACAATGGCAGGGGTAATCCTAGAGAGGGCTATGGGGCCATTGACCCATGTTTCAATTTTCTTTTAATTTTACAAAGAATGCCCACTCTTAATTTTGATATTAACTAAAAATTGCTGAAAGGGTTCACTGCTCTCAAATTTCAGGATTTTCCCTGCATTGGTAACATGTTCAATAATGTACATGTAGATATTTGGGAGGATGTTAGTTCAACTTGAAAAAAAAAGCTTATAGGAAATGGATTAATGATCTATGAGATGTTGAAATTCATTGTGTAGCATTGACTTGCTCATATTTTGAATTTACATTTTGGATAGAAAAATGATAATTCTGTAGTTTTTCTTAAATTATCTCCCTTCATCAATTTCTCAGTTTGAATACAATATTTTTTTCTGTCATTGGCATTAAATCAAAAATAGCTTTGCATTCCTTAGATTAAAACAATAAAAACTTCCCTTTAAATTAACTGAACATTTTGGGGGTGCATCTTCATTGCTAATCAAAACTTTTGTTCTGGCTTATAGCAATCGCTAATATTTCAGAGAAAACTGCCTCTAATTCTTTTATATATAGAAAGCACTGGAATTTGATAGATACATTTTGAATTCTTGACAGAAAGGATATAGATTGAAGCTTGAATGTTTTACAGGTTTGTTTGGTACGAATGATAGGTACAATTGAACAATTCACACTAAATGTGAACAGCCTTTGCTGAGATGCAGTGCCTCGTGTAGTTTCCATGTTTTGCTATAACAATTTTGAGATTTTTGCAGTTACTGTACCATCCAGTATAGAGTTGAGCTCTTAGCTTGTTTTCCAATCCCTGTGTAATTAACATGTTTGAATAGTGAATAAATACTGTTTAACTCATTCACCACTGAAATTTCATAATGAACTATTCCAACCTTTGAACTGGAAGAGTTCAAATGTGTCTTCAGGGGTGAATGAGTTAAACTAAAGTGTTTGTTCGCCAGTTCATCAAAACGTCAACTCCTTAAAATTTGATAATCGCTAAAACTTGGTTGCGCTAAAATAAGTACAATTTACAGTAATGTATATACCAGGTACCAGAATTTTTTTGCTGTAGTTTAATTTCTGCCTTTTCCGCCCTCCCCAACAAGGGCGAATCTATCATGACAGCGAATGTTAGCACACAACACACAATAGGAATGAAATGTGAAGGGCACAATTAACACTAGACAAAGGTTGATTTTATCAGCAAAGGACAGATATTTGACTGGGCGAGTTCAGATTGTTTCCCAGTAAACAGTATTAATTTTTGCTCAAATTTTCCCTTCAGATAATGCGAGATCCAGACACTGGAAATTCCAAAGGCTACGCCTTCATCAATTTTGCATCATTTGAGGCATCAGACGCAGCAATAGAAGCTATGAATGGCCAATACCTGTGTAACAGGGCGATTTCTATATCCTACGCCTTCAAAAAGGATGCCAAGGGAGAAAGACACGGGTCTGTGGCAGGTGAGTCGTGTAATCAATGGTCAGGGGTTGATGTACTGTATTGTATTGTTTATTCAATTTGAAGCCTTACGGCTCATAAGCATACATAGCAACGTATAATTGATACATCAGTGATATGAAATACCAAATATTTATAACATCATGTATGAAGCATAATCTTCTACATCACATGTTTAATTCTTTAAATTACTATGAAGTACAAGATAAATAAATTATCGGAAGATGGACAGCTCTTATAAAATTACCTCACCTAAGTGTACCGTGACTATCGGAAAACAGATGAGGTGACAACATTTTCTTAATAACTGGGGATCAACAAAGAGTATGTTAATTATAAAAACAAAAAACAGGCATACAATTTGTATGCAGTGATGTAGTGATCAGGGGATGGACAAAACAATATGTGTTAACCTGGAAATAAACAAGTACTCAAATGTTAGTGTGATAAAAAACACAATAACCTAAGGTTGGAATCTAGACCGTTCTAACCAACTTGATTGCAGATATTTTCCTAAATTACACAGCTCTTTTCTGTTATGTACATCTAGCAGCTGGACAAGTTTATATGAAGATGGGCGGCTCCAGTAATACTTTTTAATGAACTTTTTACGAACATCAACATAGAGTGAACAAATCAGAACAAAATGGAACTCATCCTCTACCTGGTTTTGATTACAATAACGGCATAACCTATTCGCCCTCGGAATATTACGATACTGACCTTCTTCTATATATAACTGATGCGATGAAAGTCGTAATTTCGAAATAAGTTTAAGATACGCATCTGGAATAGACTTTGTTAGATAAAATTGTAACGTAAAGATATCTCTCAGGAATTTATACAAATAACATTTGGATGATCTTTCAGCAAATTCATTACTTGTTTGAATGAAAACATCTGTCAAACGCTGCTTGAAACAATGTAAAAATACCCTTTCATTATCAACATAATGAGTTAACCAGACATTACCAAAACCAGAAGACAATAATAATTTTCTAACTTGACAACGCCAAATACAGTTTCTGTGATAACATTCATCCATATCTTCATAAACTGACTTAAGAACACAATTGTCGCATTTAATTAGTTTCAACCAATATTTGATTATTCGACACTTCCTGATGATATGCAAAGTCAGACGTCCTAACTCCGAATATACCATAAAAGATGGCGTACTGTTTTTTACATTCAGAATTCTTTTTAAAAAATCAACACGCACTGTAGCATGATGAAAGGTCTTAGAAGGACACAGTATTGTCTTAATCAAGACACAAGCAGGAAATATTACTTACCAAAATATCTGTAAATGCTGTGATATGTCATTGTTCATGTCAATCTGATTAAAATCATCTGTTACATGGCTCCGCCTGAACATCTGAATGTGCCGCGGTCAGGGTCACGTTCAGGTGACCTTTAGATGAACCAATCAGAGGCGCGCTGGCAAAAGTTTGCCAGCGAATCGGAATATCATGGTTGATAGATAAATAGCGAGGGGTATCAAACAGATTAGTTTTCCAAAACAAATATGGCGGCGGGAACTGACGTTTCTACGACGCCAAGGAAAACGTACCCCTTAGGTAATAATTGCGGAGGCAACACCGCCATACAGTTTTTCCTCTTTAATAAAGCTTCGCATATCTTTTTCTGTTCGTGTTTCAGACGATCAATCTCAAACAACTTCAGAACTTTCGCATCATTCTCATCAATGTCCAACATATTTGGTACATCTCCGAGCGCCCTTTTGAAAGAGGGTCTCTGATTGGTCAAAATTTAATGAGTATTCATAAATATAAAGGTCACCCTGACCGCGGCACACTCAGATGTTCAGGCGTAGTACGAAGTTAACGAAGACATGTAACAGATGATTTTAATCAGATTGTGTTCATGTCTATGACTTAATAAAGGTGCAGATCGCGTAAAACATTTGACAAATTCCTTTGCCCGCATTTTTGCTATTTCTTCTTTGGTTATGTGTATATATATTATATGTGTGTCTAATTATATAATAACTTTGTATTTGTACAGCTCTGGGCAACTAAAATAGTAAAAAGAAATGGGAAAAAAGTAAATATTGTGGTTCAACCTTCCTGTTTACTGCTTTCAGTTTGTATTGTTTGATTTTGTTTCAGAGCGTCTCCTTGCCCAGCAGAATCCACTGTCACTCACAGACCGGCCTCATCAGCTGTTTGCCGATGCCCCACCCCCTCCACAACAACCGCCAGCTCCAGCCCAACCTTCTTCTATAGCCCCGCCCCCTCCTCCTCCCTCACCAATGGGACTCGGTGGCCAAAACCAAGGTTGGTAAAAATAATGATTATATATTGTATACATGACCAGGGGTTTTTCAAAACCCTATGGTACATGAAATAAATCATTAAACCTAGTTTTATTATACTGTGTTTTCAATTTGGTAATGAAGAACTTCAAAAAAATAACAGATACAGATATTAAGGTTGAACCCTTTCTACCCTATGTAACTTTAATGAACTGGACCATGCATTGATTTGGATGAGTCCATGAAGGTGTACAGTGGTGAAATGGTACAAGTTGCAGCACTGATAGTTCTTGCACATCTCAAACAGAATTTTCAACAAAAACCCAGTACAAGAGGTTTCCAGTCCGACACTTTGTCTTGGATCCCTGACGTTATTATTAAAGGGACAATTTAGTGAAGTAAGTTTTTTAGTTCACCTGAGCTTTGCTCAAGTGACCTATTCTAATCGCTTTCTCTACATGGAAAGAAAGATCATCAGCGGCTTTACTTTAATCGTAAATTTCAGGACCCCCGAGCTATCCGTTCTCCCTTGGGGAGGGGGTAAAGTTTACTATAGTTTATATAGGGAAATAACACTTTGGGGTATATATTTTATCCATTTTTAGCAGAAAATTACTCAAACTTAGTCAGAATCATCTTTGGTGAATGAGAGTATTACTTTGTAAAATTGGGATTCCTGCCCCATCCCCAGGGGCTAGGGCGGGGACCCAAAGGGAACATTAACCAATATTTTCCAATTCTTATCCTTTGATGACATGACAAGTATTGTATTTCACTTAGTTTACATGCTGATTTCCACATCACATCTAAACAATAAAATAAAGCTACCAGTACCTATGATATAACTCAGGTGACCGCTAAGGCCCTTGAGCCTCTTGTTTTATAACTTGGTCACAAAACTCTTCATGATTATATAGTTTGATACTCCATATGAACAATTCATGTCAAGAAATTGACAAGAAACCTCCACATGAACAATTCATGTCAAGAAATTGACAAGAGACAGGTTTTTTTGGCATTTTTATTCAGTAATGGAGAAATCCTTAACTGTACAGCCGTACGTTTGAGCGGCAGCTGTCGGTGAATTTCTAGCTAACAAAAATGTCTTTCCAGCCGAGGAGAGATGGTAACTTCTTTCGCCTAGCCTCTCTGAATACAAGTATATACATCTATTTTGAATCAAAATCATCTTCCAACAGCGTTTAAACCTATCGATATCGTACTTTCTGAGGTTTGAAATTCTCCCTGCGGCACCGGTACCCTCTCAGTGCGTGCATGCTCTAATTGAACATGTTCGTTTTTATTCAAATCCAAATGTGAACAGAAATATCTGATTAGAGGTATATATTATGCTATTTATAATTCTTACTTGCGATATATTGTGTAAATTCAAGAATGAGTTATGTGTGAACTCGGACTCATAACTGACACTGTGTTGTTGGTCGACAGCGTAGTGCTGTACATGTTTACTTCTCACTGAAAGGCCCGGATATTGAGCTTTTTCTGTCGTAGCTATTTTTATCATCGGCTTTTCCTAAAGATGTCATGGTCACTGACCACACTGGACGTTGGCTTCAGGTTATGTCATTGTCAACTACGTAAACTTTTGTAATGAGATACATATTTTTTCAGTAGCGACTTGATTTTCAGGTAATAAAGAAAATTACTTCACTGAATTGTCCCTTTAAATAGATGTCAAGTGCTAGCACTTGTGATGTCAGACTACCTCCCAGTATCTAAATCTGTTGATGCATAACAGGAAGCTCCCTTGTAAGAATCAACAGGATGTCTGACAAATGCATAAGTTCTGTTTGTTTATTCTGAATATCACTACATATCGATACTTAAATGGAATATCACAATCAATCATCGAAATATTTTCGATATAACTGGTATTAATGATAATATCAAGCGTCNGTCCATTTTGAAAGCGTTTTCCTTTTTTTTTTTTTTTTTTTATTTGACCTTGAAATTTGCAAGAAAATGATAGAGCAGTACTTGAAAAATGTTTGTATTTTGTCCAGAGAGTCTGTATATCGAGAATAAAAGAGCATTCGGGGAGATACAAGTAATACGTTGGAGAAGTCGCCATCTTGTTGATGTAAAATAGTAGACGACCTTTACCTTGGTTTGTTTATATACACAGGTATGGGTTCCTCTGTTGGTATGATGCCACCTCCAGTGCCACCGCCCAACTCCAACCAACAGCAGGTGCCGATGCCACCACCACCAATGCCACCCATGGGGATGCCACCCTTCCCTCCACCAGGCATGCCACCCCCGCCAGGTAAGTACATGACAACCTTGTTTTGTCCTTGTAAGGAATACTTGCTTTCGGGGAGGTGATGTTTTCAAGGTACTTTTCATTTTCAAGCAATATTCTTTAGAGCAAAAATTAAACTTGTGTCTTAATGTATTTATTGCTGAGATACTGTAGAGCCTTTCTTATATCAGAGTTAAATGGCTATGGAACATATTCATTCTTTGCATGTGTCTTCTAAAAAAAAATCAAAAAAAATCACCCTGCATCCGTGGGCCGTCCATCCGTCTGTCCTTAAATAATTCTTGTTGGCGCTATATCTCGAAAAGTACTGGAGGGATCTTTATCAAATTTTACAAGAAGGCTCCCAATGATCCCTTGTTATGCATATCGGTTCTTGGTACTGATCACAAAGCCAAGAGGGCAGACAGGCAGCCATCTTGAACATGAGAGTTAAAGTTTGTCAGTACTATTTCTCAAAAAGTGCTTGAGGGATCTTTCTCAAATTTCACACGAAGGTTCCTCATCGTCCATAGTTAGGCATAACATTTTTTGGGACTGATCACAAAACCAAGATGGCCGACAGCCAGTCATTTAGAATTTGAGAGTTAAAGTTTGTTAGGGCTACTTTTTAGAAAATGCTTGAGGGTTCAGTCTTTCCCAAATTTACATTAAAGGTCCCCATGGTCCCTAGTTAAGCATTTTTCAATTTTGGGACAGAAGGGAAAACCAAGACAGCCGACAGACAGCCATCTTGAAATTTGAGATTACAAGTTTGTTAGCGTTATTTCTCAGAATGTTCAGGAGGGGTCTTTCTCAAATTTCACATGAACGTACCCCATGTTTCCTAGTTCTGTATTTCAATATGGCTAGTAGGTGGTCGTATTGAATTTGGGAGTAAAAGATCAAGTTACACTGATCTGAAAACCAAAATTCGAACAGGCAGCCATCTTGTAACAGTTTTAGTTTGTTATCGCTACTTCTCAGAATTTACTGGAAGATTCTGTCTCAAATTTGATATGTAGGTTCTGCTTGGTCCTGAGTTGTGCATGTTAACCTTTGAGGTTGATCAAAGAACTGATTAAGATGGCGGGCAGGAAAACTGATCAAACAGATAAGAGAAGTGAAGATAAAAAATCAAACTGACATAGAACTAATGAAGATGGTACAATGGTAGGCGCCAAGATCCCTCTGGGATCTCTTGTTTTCAAATACAAGAGACACTGCTCAAAATGAGAACCAAATTAAATGTAATAAGATTTAAATGATTCTCAATAATTTAGGATTATTCCTTTTCATTATTGATACTTAATTTTACCATAATTTTTTTCAGGTGTGATGAACCCATATGGTCAACAAGGACAGCCTCCTCCCCCCTCATCACAACCCCAGAACAGTCAACAAAACCAGGGCCAGAACTCAAGTAAGTGTCCCCTTCTCTATCATAACATGGCTAGAACATGGGACCGACAATAGTCCCAGGGCGTAAACTCAACAAGTAAGCGTCCCCTTCCTTCAAAATAGGGCTACAACATGGGGCTGAAAACAGTCCCAGGGTGTTCACTCAACAAGTAAGTGTCCCCTTCCCTGCCAAGAGCTAGAACTTAGACTTACAACAATCCCAGGGCATGAACTCAAAAGTGTCCCTTCTCTTCTTTTACAGAACTTTGGTCTGAAAATGGTCCCAGGGCACTAACTCATGCAATTGTACACCTCTTTGTCATAACAGGGAAATCGGATAATGTACGCCGGAAGATTTTCGCTGTAGTTTGATTTTCGCCTTTTTTGCCCTCTGGAGTGAAGGCGAATGTCTCATTACTGCAAACGTTAGAAAACAACATGCTTCTGTATGTGAAAGATGAAATTAACGCTGGGCGAGTTTGGATTTCACAAGCGATGGGCAAAAGTTTTACTGGGCAAATATTTCTCGGTATACAGTATGTGTCTGTATATACATATACCCGGTACACTAAAGCATGGGAATCAAGAGAAGGGCGAAAGTTTAACTGGGCAAACATTTCTCGGTATCCAGTATGTGCCTATATCTCGGTACACTAAAGCATGGGAATCCTCATGTTAAGTTGGTAAGAAGTGAAATGTTTTTTTCCATTTTAGTTTTTTGTACAAATACACTACAGCCATCCTTGAAATTTCAGGGTTACGCTGACTTGTTCTTTACACCCCTGGGATATGTCGTGACAAAATCAAAGGCTTTTTGATTAACTTTCGATAAGAAAACCGGACCAATTGCTAGGCTGAGACCCGACTTCAAAGCTGGTCAATTTTACCGTTACACTGCTGCACTATGGTTTTAATGCACATCAACCTAGTCTACTTGTAGCATCCACAAGTTGGAGTACACAGAGCCTTTAATTCGTTGTGACATATTCCAGGGCTGAAGAGAATGCAAGAGAGTGTCACTTTTGGAATTTTGAGGATACATGAAAACACACTCTGTACAAACATGTTTATCGCTAATTCCTGTTTATAACATAGTCATATGTTAGTCACCTGGCTAAGAATTATCTGGTGAACATCAAACTCTTATAAATTATTCCTACAGTGAATTGTTTTCTTAGGTCCTCGTACGTTTGTTGTAGACACGTTTTTGTGTAGTGTCTAGTCAACATTTTTGCGAATCTATAATGCTTGTCAAAGAAAAATTATATACAAAATAGGAATCTAGATATATTTTGGCTTCACAATTCTTTGATAGTTCTTAGATGTCGGAGGGAAGAAGAATGGGGCCGCGGTGGCCGAGTGGTTAAGGCATCTGACATTCTGTTACGACTAGCCGTCCACCACTGGGTCGCGGGTTCAAGGTCTTCGTGGTGCAGTCACCAGGTACTGGCCGTAGGTCGGTGGTTTTACTCGGGGAACTCCTGCTTTCCTCCACCACCAAAACACCTGACACATCCTTTAATGACCATAGCTGTTAATAGGGCGTAAAACACGTACAAAAAAACGAAGGGAAGAAAACCTGTAGAACATTGTGTAACAACCTGTATCTGTTTCAGTGCCTCAACCCCCACGTATGCCACCCGGCATGCCTCCACCCCCAGGGATGCAGCACATGGGGATGCCCCCTCACCCGGGGATGCGACCTCCACCCCCGGGCTGGAGAGGACCCCCGCCCAGAGGACCAGGCGGACCGCCATTTGGTAGGTTAAATCCTTCAGAGTCAATGATCAACACTGAATGCTGAAGCGATTGTCCATGATATGTTACTATCATTCTAAAAGCAGAAAAAGGCAATACCACTCAAGTGTTGATACAACTGCATTGTACCAGGGTCGAAGGCTAAAGTCATTACTATCCCCTCGCAACGAAAGTTTGAGGGGATATAGGATTCCGTCCGTACATACATACGTATGTTACACTCGATTGTCATCGCCCTAGCAACTTCATTCCTCAACGGAATATCATAAAACTTCATGCAAGTGTGTAGTATGATAATACCTTGAACAAGTTTGCATTTCAGGTTACTGCGTTACTGGTCAAGGTCACTTTTACTTTTTTATTTTTTAAAAGTTTTAAATTGCTCTAGCGACTTCATTTCCTCTAACATATGTACATGTCCTAATATGTGAATGGGAGGCGATTTGTATCACTTGTGATGCCTTGTTATCTTATTAAAAAAACAACAACACTGTCCTGGTGAAGTTTCTATTTGAACCGTACACAGTGAATATAGAAAACGATTGAGATGTTTTTGAACTGAACTTTTCAATTATGATAATACCTCCAAAGCTTTAATGACAGTCAATGTTACTGCTAGTATTAAAAGATAATAGTCAAACAACTAGTTGGACATCAGTGCAGGCAGGAGCATTCATAATTCAGTTGTTTTTAGTCCATCATCAGATGTTTGGTTGTTCGGATCACCCTTCGTCTCTGGTCCATCATTCTGTCCGTCTGTCTTAAACAGTTCTTGTTAGTGCTAATTCTAGTGATGTGCTGATGATCGATTAGAATCGAAAATCGATCGGTTTGACCTTTCTGATTCCGATTATTGATTACAAATTCCATTATTGATATAATCGATTCTTCATTAAAATCAAAGTGTTAATGTTTTCAATGTAAAAAATGTAATTGAAAGTCATACATTCTTATGATTTTTACTATATGATTGACAAAACTGCATAAAAATTGCTTGAAATCCATTCATTATAAAAGAATGAAACCTAGTGTATAGTTAACGACTCTGTCTGTTGATGTTATGGTAGTGTTCTCACTTTCTAAAATTATGAACCGATTATGCAATCGATCATCGATCGGTTTACTACTTTCGATTACAAACTGATTATCGATTATGATTTTAAACGATTGCCCATCACTAGCTATTTCTCCGAAGGTACTGGAGGAATCTTTCTGACATATCACGTGAAGGTTCCCCATGGCCCTGAGTTACCGATATTAAATATTAGGACTGATCGGAAAACCAAAATGGCTGACTAGTAGCCATCTTAAATTTTGAGAGTTCAAGGTTTGTTAGCACTATTTCTCAGAGAGCATAGGGGGGATTTTTTTTTAAATTTACATGAAGGGTTCCTCGTGGTTCATAGTTACACAAAATAATGTTTAGGACTAATTGGAAAACCATGATGGATAGACCTTTATCATATTTATTTGGATAATTTTCATAGGTTTGTACATGTTGTATTTGGAGGCTGAGCAGAAAGAAAAAAATGGTTGCCATACAGTCATATCTTGGATTTTGACAGTTCCAATTTGTTATCACTACTTCCCTAGAAGTATTAAACAGATTTCACTCAAATTTCAAATTAAGGTTCCCCTTGGTGAACATCAAGTACTATGCTAGTAAATGAAGAAAAATATCATACTAATCAACAGCATGAAGCTTAGATCAAAAGTTACCGCAAGGTGTATTTACTATTTACTTGATTCATTCCAACAAATAAAAGAAGAGTAAAGATCAATCTTACATAGAACCTATAAAGATGGCACAATGGGGGGCTCCAAGATCTCTCTGGGATCTCTAGTTTAGTTTTAGAACCTATACAGATGGCACAACGGGGGGCTCCAAGATCTCTCTGGGATCTCTAGTTTAGTTTGCTGATGAAAATTGTTTCTATTGATTGAATAACAAGTCATTTCATTTACTTTACCAGGCCGACCCCCGCATCCAGGAATGAAAGGACCACCTCCAAGCGGCCCCCGTGGTCCAATGAGAGGTCCCCCACCCCGAGGTCCCCGACCTCCCTTCCAGGGGCGACCCCCACCACCCCCTATGTACTGAGATTTGAGTCCGTGTTAATCAGAGGAGACTGACAGTTATAACAACTCGGGTAGAATCTCGGGATGACAAGGACCATGTGACTAACAACAGATTTCCTGGTGGATTTGATAAACATTTTTTCATGGTTCACCAGGGGATGAAATCTGTACGGACAGACAGTTCCCTCAGTACACCAGAACCAGGAGTGATGATGATGAGAGAGTGCCTAAATCCTGTGATGGTGTTTTACTTGTGTTCAAATGTATTCTGCCATTTTTTGTACAATTTGTTTGTTTTAGTGGAAACATCTAACAAAATGCAGACGAGAAATGGTGTGAAAAAATATTTCTTGTGTGTATGAGAGAATTTGATTTCCATTGTAATAATCTCCGATAATCAGGGCTTTTAATATAGGAAATCGGACAAAACCATTTCTTATAATGTATGTTTACAAAAAGTAGAGTTATCTCCCCTGACAAAGTAGTGCACAAAATCGAAAGGTGATCTCATATTAATGGAGATTGGAAATTTACTTAAAGGTTGAACGAGTCAATTGTGTCATTACCAGATTTCATTAATTCTAGACCCAATACACACAACCGATTTCGTTAGGAAGAAAACCAAATGAATGCTGTTAAAGTATTATCAGCAGGACAACACAAACAGGACATCAGTGGCATCACTAGGTCTTGTCATTTCAACACACAGAAAAAGACCTGTGCTGGAGACTTAACCCTTTCACCACTGTAGGCCAGAATGGACTCATCCAGATAAATGTATGGTAGAGTCTTCTTAAGTTACCTAGGGGTGAAAGGGTTTAAACAGTGTGATCTTTGTGGGGCTACTGCAGACTCATCCTTATGATTTTCTTTTTATTCCTTATGTAAACTTGATATAAACCTCAAGTTAGGGCTATTCCATAATTAATGTATGGGGAGGAAAGATTAAGTCAGGACTATTCCATAATTAATTGAATGGGGGTGGTGGGAGTAAGTTAGGGCTATTCCATAATTGTATGGGAGAGGTGAGAGTAAGTTAGGGCTATTCCATGATTAATTGTATAGGGGAGGTGGGAGTAAGTTAGGGCTGTTCCATAATATTTGTATTATGTGTGTGGTTGGTTTTAAATCAAATTTGCCATTCCTGATATCAAATTATTTTATATTTGATGGATGGTTGGGTCTCAGAAGAAGTGCCTTCCACCCCTCCATACACATTTTTTGGAACAGCCCATTTAATTTCTTGTCAAGTTAAGATAACAAAAGATACAGGTAATTAAAACAGGCTAATGCAGAGTTTGTTACATCCCTTTAGATTGTAAAATCATTATAAATGTACATTTTCAGACCACTTTATTGCTTAAAACATATATCAACAAAACATAAACTTTGGATGATGAAAATTAGTCTGTGTGGTATTAAAAATTTCACAAGTTGGGCTATCTGAAGTATCCCATCAGGTGGTTCTAATTTTGGACATTTTGTTTGTATTCAGTAACATTTTATCTGAACAAAACATAACTGCCACAGGGTGTTACATAATGATACTTTGTTTAACACATTTACCCCTGAAGACACATTTGAACTCTTCCAATTCAAAGGTTGGTATAGTTCATTATGAAATTTCAGGGGTGAATGAGTTAAAGATTACGTAGTTATTCCTATCTAGAAATATTCCAATCTCGGTGTGAAGTAAGTTTGATCAGTTGGGGCAGGTGACTGGTGTGTTAATGGATACATGCGTGAGAAATCAATCTTGGTACAAAATTCACAACATATTTGTTGATAGATTTTCAGTCTGCAGTGGCGTAGCATACATGTATGCTTGTATGCTCAAGCATACACTTAATTTTTCAATATTTTTATTAATTTCTTTTTTTATGTTTAATATGGACCACCTGCAGGTATCAATCATAAAAAAGGAAATAAATAAATAAAAAATTCTCAAACATTTTAGTCGGACAAAATAGTGTTGTTATGTTATGTCTATACACATTGACAAATCTCAAAGGTTTATGTAAATGAACAAATGTTTAGTGGAGTAAAATATTTAATATGATTCATATAAAAAGTCGGGTTTTACTTGTTAATAATCATCCTAAAAGGAGTTCCCAGAGAAAGGGAGAAACTTTTTTCCTCCCATACCCTCCCTCTTCACTGGCACTACACGCCTCGGATGCTCAACCCTGTGTTAGCATACATTCCGAAAAATGATTTTCTACGCCACTCGCCTGAGATAATTTGTGTCATAATTTGTCATTTATGTCTGCAAATCATGAGATGCTTATGTTATCATTTACTTTGTATGAATAGTAATCCCCAACCCCCATGACATTAAAAGCACTGTATAAGTGATGTGGAAGAAATATTTTTGAAGAAATATTTTTGCTAGATTGGGGTCATGAAATCAACCCAGAAGAAATGATCATGCAATTAAATTGACACATTAGCAATGAAATAAATATTTCAGGAGTATTGACTCATTCACCCCTGTATAAAGCAGTTAAGAAGTAACGTATTGATGAATTGGCAAACTAACACTTTAGTTTAACTCAATTCACCCCTGAAGAGACATTTGAACTCTTCCAATTCAAAGGTTGGAATAGTCCATTATGAAATTTCAGGGGCGAATGAGTTAATCAACCAAAGAATTTCCATTAAAAAGATAACCACTCAAGAATAGCTTTTCTCTGAGAGTTTTTGTTCTCGTTTAATTTAAATTTTTCATCATGTCGCCTGAATATTGGTTTACTAGAAACTTTAGTCGGTAACTTTCTTCGTTCTTCAATTCATCATAAATCGTGTGTGCAATAGAATTTAGATGAAAGTAAGTCAACATATCACATTTACGAATGTACTGTTAGGTCACCAGCTAATTCTGATTCTAGATCCTGCAATCCACACACTTTTGAGTGGAATGAGGGTTACTGTCAAGACTTAATAAATAGCACAGGTTGAATGTAGAAAACATGTTCCAAAACTCAGTTAAACAATGGAACTTGTTGCTGTCTATTCTAATTGTACATGTTAAATTTCATCTATGTCATAAGAAGAATGTCATGTTTTAATTCATCGCGTTTTGATGTGTAGTTATTGTATTTTATCAAATAAAAGTCATAGACTTGAAGAAAACTTAACACTGCATTGTATTATTTTGAAGAAAAATCTTTTCTGTAGGATTGGCATTAATGGAACAAATGCACTCTATTCTTGGGAGTCTCCAGTTTACCGATTATCTCCCTTATATCGGTGAAAATAGCAGTACATACATACTTGCAGTAGTCCTAGTACAATTCAAACTTTTTTGTGTTAATATTTCAAAAGATTTACATATCCCCAAATTTTTAGGTAAAATATGTGTGATATGTATCGTAGTGCAGACAAGAGAACAAGGTATATTTGGTATGTAAAATTTCACTTGTAAGCATGGAATTATTTTTCTCCTCTCTAATTCTTGTATGGCAGATATTTGTTCACCTGGTTAGAAGGGCCACTGGCATTTATACATGAAGCATCCTCTTGTCTGGCATCCTGTGTCAACTTTTGTGTCACCTGCAACGCGAGGTGACATATAGGTATTACTTTGTCGTCAACTTTCCGAGTTTTGGCATAGCACATTTGACATAGCAACGCTGATCATCGTTTTTGCCGTTAATTTTTGCTTGGTTTTGCGATAACTCGAGCCAAAACACTTTTCTCACTAAAAGCACTCTGGAATTCTTGTTCTGTCAAAAGACTACTAGTCCAGAAAGCCTTCAAGTATTTTGACTTTAGTTTGCAGTGATCATCCCTTTGAAAAGAGTTTTTTTAATATTGCATAAATGGAGGTAACTAGAGGAAGTTAGATGCAGGGATCACCATCTCATTTGGTCCTAAGCTTCTGTGTGCAAAGGATATTAATTGTTGTTTACGCGTAGTATGGGAAGGGAAGGGAAGGGGCAGAGAAGCTTAACCAAAAATCAGCAACTAGTTTTAATCTTTGAAAGATTGTTCCATATGTGTGATTTGGTATTAAGCATCCCTGAGTAAGAGTTTCGAACAGTGTACGAACTAATGGTGTAGGTCACTGGGGGGG